>NC_088683.1:217995884-218298914 GCF_028017835.1 Emys orbicularis
TGCTGGACATTTGTGGCTATAATCTAGTCCATTTACTCCACCAAGCAGTGCAATGGGGCTCAATCTTTTATGAAAATCTGACCCTCAAAACACCCAAAAGTGCTTAAAAGACTGACTAGAATAAAATCAGTGCAAAAGCCTGCAACCTGTCAAATTACTGAGGATAAGTTGAATAATTTACATTGGAAACAAAAATACTTTAGTCATTTGACTGTACCAAGTATTAATACATATACAATATTCTCACATTCAAAGGAACAATATACAAATTTAAATGCCATTACTAGAATCTGAGACCGGGTAGGTGGCAAATGTAGAAAAAATGTAAATTGTGAAAAAAGATTTGCAGTGAGAGATGCTACCCAATTTAGAGATACTTTTCTTTTATTACATATTATTATTACATAGATTTGTTATTATTTAGTAACTCTCATTCAGTTTTTCTAACTTTAAAGAATTGGTGACACAGTGGATTATTAATACTAATTGGCATTTAACATTAAAAACTATTTTACAACTGCGGCACCTTTCTTAATAGTAAAGCAGATGACTGCTTCTAAGGTAAAAATATCCATTTTATGTCTCAGGGAAGAAAAAGGAAACTATAGCAGTTTGGCAACATCAAAGTGTTTTTAGATATTGACTTGATTTCATAGTTAATTCCCCTTCTTATCACTCTTATACTTACTTCAGCTAACTCAAAGATGTCAAATTACTGAGGATAAGTTGAATAATTTACATTGGAAACAAAAATACTTTAGTCATTTGACTGTACCAGGTATTAATACATATACAATATTCTCACATTCAAATGCAAAATCAAGCTGTCAGTGGCATTATGTTGATTTGTGACACTCACTGGAGGACATTGTGTTCATAAAGCAATGAATCGATTACACCCATATAAAGTTGTATAGAATGCAAGTTTTGTTTCCATTTATGACAGATACAATGATTTTTAATAGTTTTTTTTTTATAAAACATAGAAATGTAGGGACTAGAAGGGACCTTGATAGGTCATCTGGTCCAGTCCCCAGCACTGCAGCAGGACTAATATTATCTAAACCATCCCTGACAGATGTTTGTCTCACCTCTTCTTAGAAATCTCTAATGATGGAGATTCCACAGCCACCCTAGGTAGTTTGTTTCAGTGCTTAACTATCCTTACAGTTAGGAAGCTGTTTCTAATGTCTAGTCTAAATTCCCCTTGCTGCAATTTAAGCCCATTACTTCCTGTCCTGTCCTCAGTAGATAAGGAACCCAATTTATCACCCTCCTCTTTATAACAATCTTTGACATACTTGATAACTATTTTCATGTCCCCCCCTCAGTCTTCTCTTCTCCAGACTAAACAAACCAATGACTGATAGATCATGTTTTCTAGATCATTAATCATTTTTGTTGTTCTCCTCTGGACTTTTTCCAGTTTGTTCACATCTTTCCTGAAGTCCGGTGTCCAGAGCTCCAGTTGAGGCCTTATTACTGCTGAGTAGAGTGGATTAAGTACTTCTCATGTCTTGCTTATAGCATGTCTGCTAATACATCCCAGAATAATGTTCACATCTTTTGCAACAGTATTACATTGTTGACTCATATTTAGTTTGTGATCCACTATAGCCCCTAGATCCTTTTCTGCAGTTCTCCTTCCTAGGCAGTCACTTCCCATTTTGTATTTGTGCAATTGATTATTCTTTCCTAAATTCAGTACTTTGCATTTGTCTATGTTGAATTTCATCCTATTTTTTTCAGACCTTTTCTCCTATTTTTCAAGATAATTTTGAATTCTAATCCTCTCCTCCAAAGCATTTGCAACCTCTTCCAGCTTGGTTTCATCTGCAAACTTTGCAAGTGTACTTTCCATATCATTATCCAAATCATTTATGAAGATATTGAATAGAACATGTGTCTAAACACTGCAAAGAGATTATGGAATATCATCAGTTCCACTAGAACACCTGTCGAAACACAGCTCATTGTATCCAAAGTGTGTAAAGAATTTCAAACTATTACTGACTATGAAGGAATAAATTGTAACAAATAAAAATGATTCAAAGGATCTTGATGCAGAAATATATAAGGCAATGCAACAATGCTAGAATTAGAAGAGAACTGGAGATTAATTAAGCAAACAAGATAGGACAATAGAGAAAAATATGTTTAGCAATTTATGTTGCCATAAAAAGAAACTTTTATAAACTTCTCTATAAATGGCATATGTTGGCAGTGAAGTGAAAAAAATGATTTAAAATCTTTTCAAAATGCACTGGAAGAAGTGCAGCAAGAGATTAGTCCCAGGGCTACTTCTGGATAGAAATATTGACAAAAATCCAAATATTTAATTTGGATGTGGAAACTATGGGACCAAATATTGGTTTTAACTGGAACTCATAATGAAGGGAAAATTTAATAAGTGGAATACTAAATAAACATATCCATCGGCATTTAGGGATGGAGTAGAGGTTGAGCTAGAATAAGAAGTACACCAAACCTTTACCCAGAACTCAAATTTGAGCTTCGACAAGTAATTCCAATATTTTTCAAGTTTGTTTCTGTCGGTGCTTCCTGGTTCAGGCTAAGACCAGAAACAAATGTTCCACTAATCTTTCTAGAGAGCCTTTACTCTCAAGATTTACAGCAGAGGTTTGTAGGCTCGGGCGGTATGGGTAAAGGTCAGATAAACAATCCAACTTTTGGATACTGAACCCAACCGCCAGACTTTTTGAGGGTTCCCAGTCACTAGTCTCATGGAGGCTAAGTGGAACTAAACAGTCACCTGAACTTTTCATACTTGGTAACTAGAAGCAGAGATCACCCTTTAATGGAAAAGCTTACTAGACGTTAGGCTGAAGCCTGACAGATTCTTTAATATAGCTACTTTTGAAAAAAAAAATCTACAGTGAAATAAATCATTCCAGATAATAAAATCAGAAAAATACAAATGGTTTATTTAAACTAAAATCCCATGATACTATATTTAATATCTAGATAGGTACATTTCACGCTCCACTTACAAAAAATGGAGAGATGGGGAAGGAAAAAAAAGGGGGAAATCAATCCATTTACTTGTACACCTGTAATCTACAGCATAACCACTGTAATTTTGTGGCCATTCACTCTTGACCATATCTTGCCTTTAAAATATAGCTTATCACAGACATAAGCCAATGCCTATTAAAGTCAATGGGACTCTTTCCATTGATTTGACCTGGCACTGTATCAGGCCTCAAGTGTTCCAATGTAATCGGGGGTGGGAAGGAAGTGTGCAATGTTCAGATACAAATCTGAATCAAGTTTCTTACAGTTTTGGGGTTTGGAACCTGAATTTCAGCTCAGGCCCAACTTTAGTTATGGATATTTTTTTTTAATCACAATTTCAAGCTCTGTACTGTAGATTTCCATCCTCTAAATTTGAAACGTTGATGCTGAATAGAAAGGGCAGCCAAGAAGAGAAATTATAAATAATTATCTCAAAGTAAATTTTACAGTTGGAATGACTGACAGCTCAGTAAACTGAACAGAGCATTACATTTTATTGTTCTTTGGAAGAGCTTGTTATACTAATTTTATTGATACATTTATTCCACCCCCAAATTCAGAGCTCAATAATGACATTATTACATCCTCCTTGTTTCCTGCTGATCTGTTCTCTTTATTTTTTAAAAGTAAAGCAGATGACTGCTTCTAAGGTAAAAATATCCATTTTATGTCTCAGGGAAGAAAAAGGAAACTATAGCAGTTTGGCAACATCAAAGTGTTTTTAGATATTGACTTGATTTCATAGTTAATTCCCCTTCTTATCACTTTTCATTCTGGCTTCCATACACTATGCATTTGCAACCATCACACAATAAAGCTTTGTTTATATTGTACCAGTAATATCAATGCCTTTGTTTCTGTTTTAACTGATTTTTGAGTTAGAGTATTTAAATGTTATATTTTTAAAATACATATTAATAATACATCATATTTTTAATTTTTTTCTTTTGTAATTGAAAGAAATGTTAAGCACCTTTTGAGTAACTGGGAACAAATTAAAATGAGATTATATGAAAAGGAATATTTAGACAACATATCAGGAAAAACTTGACAAAGAAATATTGCGGAAAAGACTCCCAAGGGAAGAGAATCCCATCACTTGTAGTATGTAATTTGACTGGACCAAAAAGAACAAGATGTAAGGGATGATCCTGCATTGGTATGGTGAGGATTAGATGACCCACTGTAATAGGACCTTTTCATCATTGTTCTCTATAAGACAAATCTTGCAGTCCCTATGCAAGCAAATCTCCACAATATCAATGGGAATTTTTCCTGGGTCGAGATGTAGGATCAAGCACTGGGATCTATGATAAGTTCTGTATGGTAAATGTTCACATCATGTGCTCATTTGGGAAGTAACACTTTTGCATCTTTTGTACTTTATCTACCTAATATTCAAGATGTAAAAATATTAATTTCAGTTTAAGCTGCACAGTTCAAACTTGAAGAGAGTCAGAAAATGTACCTTTCTAAACATTTATTTTTCTAACTTTGATATTGGATTTAGTGCCTCGTAAGGAAACTGCACTCTTAGATTAATACTCCATAGGGAACTCAGCAGACTGAGTGCATATTTGAATAATCAATGAAACATTTCAGAAGCTTATTGAAAAAGGATATAAAAGAATTGGAAAATGGCTGGCCAGTCTGCTAGTTAAATGCCCATGCTTTAAAACACACTGTTGTTGCTCTGGCATGTTCTAAATCTTGAGCAGGATCAGAGTGGAAAATGGAAAGATAATCCAAACTCTATTTTTAAGTGAGCCTCTCCAGTCTCTTCCTGCCTCTGTGTGTCAGGAACATTTTGGTGAACACTACTGAAAATGACACACACATTCTGTATGCATACACACAGTCAGAGGGCTTCCTTTAAAATGATTAAGATAGCACAAAAGGAAAATGCTCTTAAAAGGGAAATAGTTTGGCTCATTGGCATTTCCCCACTTAAAAATGTACAATAATTAAATACGACAGTACTTACCAGCTTACGTAGCAATGCTGTCAGCTAGAAGAGGGTGGGAGCATCCCCGTGGCAATGGAGAAATGATGATTTGAGGGGGAATGAAAGGGAGCTGATATTTGAAATCCCCAAACCAGAGCAATGTATCATAGCACAGCCAATGAGGAAAATGAGGGTGAAAATAACCTCGTATAGTCACATATCTACTTTTAAAATATAAGAATCTGTTTTTCTTTTTTAAGTTAGGGCTTGTTCTAAATGTGGGACAAGTCCCAGGTGCACTGCAGCATTACCAATAAAACTAAGCCATATCTTTAATCTGCCTTTCTCTTGAATCCCTGCAATATGCACACCAGACGGAGAAGCCAAGAAAATGTGTTCCCATATCCCCTCCCCCAATAAGTAGGTAGCATCTGTTGCTTTTCGTTTTGCAGTATGTAGTCAGCTCCGAAAGGTAAATCTGCCTTATAGTGGTTTATCCCTATTTCTTTCTGCCTCTCTTTCAAAGTTTAAAGGGTTGATAAGTGTTCTCCTTATCAATAAAAGTAGCCTTACTGTCATAGTGTTGTAGCACTGAGGCTGACTAAACCAATCAAATGTTCTCCTGGATATGATCTGTCTCAACTTTAGTGAGAGAGGGTCCTGTGGCACCTTTAAGACTAACAGAAGGTTAACTTAAAGGTTAGAGGCCACAGGACCCTCTGTTGCTTTTTACAGATTCAGACTAACACAGCTACCCCTCTGAAACTTTAGTGAGAATAATTATGAGATATTCAAATCATTGTGGCAACAGCAGTGTTAATGACACATAGTTAGAAAGTTTCTGAATTCTACAATCAAAATGTACAAAAAAGTCTAACTTCACATATTTAACAAAAGTTTTAATTGAGATAGAAAAACTTTATAGAAAACTTCAGGAAAGCCTGACAGCTACTTTTCTTCCTCTTCCCTGAATCACCATTGCTCAATATTGGATTCTTCAACTGAGAGAGACGATGACACTATTCTAACTTCAGTCCAAAGATTTGTTGTCGTGTAATTTTTGTTGAAATAAGCTGTTTTGATGAAATGTAGTGGTTTCGACCAAATTTTCAACAGGAAGGGGTGTGTGTGAGAGAGAGAGAGAGAGAGAGAGAGAGAAGAGTGTCAGACTCCTGATTCGAAAACCTGACTTTTTGACTCAGAAAATGGTGGTTTCACCATAATTCCATTCTATAAAAGAGGTTTTGTTTATTCCAATACAGACTGAAAACACATTTTAAAATGTTGGAAGTTGCAGTGCAATGGAAGTGTCATCCTCTGGCCAAGTGTATAAATAAGGAATCAAAATTACATAGGGGAGTCGTATCTCCTCCCTCACCCCCACCATTTGAGGTCAACAATGAAAGATAGTACAGTAAATCTACTAGCGTTGGTTAACAATCTGTGTAATGTACACCCTAGATTGGAGCAGACAGTGAGCTGTCAATGCTTTAAGATTGTTTGGTAGTCTTGAGGAAAAGAAGATCCTTTGGATGTTAATGTCCCTAAGTGCCTGGTATATTTACTTTAGTGAGTATTATCCAGAAGCAGTTTTCTTGATAGTTGCAGTAGTCCAGCCATCGATCCACTTAAAAGGGCATCATTTAATATTCTGAGACGTCTACAAGGAAGATTGCTTCTAGTTAAAATGACATGAATGTGCATTTTAATTTCCATTTACTAGTTGATGTCTGTATAAATCAGGGTAAGAATAGAGCAACATTTTTGTGCAAGTTGTACTGTATACACAAAATGAAAGGAAAAAGGCAGTGGATATACTGAATTTAAAGAAGTGCTTAAGGGATTTCTATACGTTGGGAGATATATGATTATTCAGTTAATTAGACTAATATGAGTATTCTGAGTTTGTGCTAATCCAGATAGTCAAACATTTTTTTTTTTTTAGCTAAGTGCTCAACTGATGAGCTAGTCCTCTTCCCAATGATTTTTGTTTGAAATCAATGTTACCTATAGTTACATTTAGACAGTAATGCAGCTCTGGCTATACATAGTTTGATGACATTTTTAATTTCTGAATAATTTATATCCTCAAATACAAAGTTGTGTTGTGGTAATTTCACTCACCACTTATTTCAACAAAGATGACATGAAAGGTTCCTGAGCCATAACATTTTGGTGTTATCTTATTATATTAATCCTGATTGGTTGACTGTTCATTCAAACACTGTGAAGTTTTGGGTCAGTTTAAACTTACTATAGTCAATGCTTAACATTACATTGAAATACTTCAGTGACATAAACTAGTGATAGATGAACCTGTGGCTGTTTTCAGTGTTGAGTCCTCAGCTGTGAAAAGTCAATGTTAAGGCTCCCTTTGACATCAGGGGCCTTTAGATCAAGCCTCAAGTTTTAGCTGTTTAGTCTCATCTGTTTCTCAAACTGCCTGGGATTATTTGGGGGAATATCTAACCCTCTCTCACTTTTTGTGTGCGTGCAAATGCTACATATTTAATAATGTACATGTGATCCAAGACACATGATTGGTTGCATTATATACTAGTAACAATATAAACTATAATATATAGATGTAGAGGGCTTGCTCTATTAGAAAATATCTGCAGCTTTTTAAACCAGGAAAACAACTGCGAAAGATCCTGATTTCCAACTGCATGAAAGTATAACCATCCCAGTGGAAAGTCTGACCCACTATAAATGGCTCAAAGGAAAAATAACTGGGGAGCTACACAGTTGCTCCGGGAGGAAAGCTTATGCCCCTGACCCTTCACCATTCCACAGTAACTTGGTTTGTCTGCAATTGCTATGGCAGTCCTATCTACATCAGTTACAACAGGTGGATGTAGACAGATGGGGGAGTACGAGTAAACAATTAAACAAATTGGTCAGCGTCATAGGTCTCTGCATACTAGTAGCCTAACACTTGCCAATTTTTTTGTAGTCACCATGGCAAAAGAGAGTTTTGAGGAGGGATTTGAAGGTGGATAACAAGGTAGTTTTGTGGATATTTACAGGGGATTCCTTCCAAGCATGTGGGGCAGCATGGGAGAAAGCACATAGGTGTTTGTTTGAAAATTTAACAAGTGGGCACTGAAGGCTGACATCCTAGGCTGTTTAGAGGTGAGCACCAACAGCTCAGTGATGAATGAGAGATGATAGGGAGGGTGAGGATTGAATATGAAGGGTCTTCAGAATGAATACAAACAGCTTATGTTTGATGCAATAGAAAACGGGGAGCCAGTAGCGGGATTCAAAGATTTCTACCCCACCTATGTGAAAATATTTTGTGGTTTTAGCACCATTACTGATGGTAAAGGCATAAAATGTCTAAGGAGAGTTTTTTCAAAACCTGTGCTCCTACCTTCTTTAGGTGTTTTTGAGAAAATCACCTTATGAGATTAGTGATTAGTGATTTAGGGTGTCCAGCTTGAGTTACCTTAAGGATGACTGATTTTCATAAGAGTTACCTTAAGGATGACTGATTTTCATAAGTGATGTGCACCCATCCTCTGAATATCAGGCCCCTTTATGGTGTCACAGGTTGGACACCTATACACTGAGGCAACCAAAATCCCTTTTGAAATGTATTCCAAAGTATCCAGAACTACCAAAATGTTTGCACTTTGTTGGCGCTCTCACCAGAAAGTCTAAGACGGAAGTATCCTCTCAAACTTTAGAATTTGGTTGAGAACACAGTAGCAGGATCTTTCACTGACAAATTCCTTGTTGAATTTATTCTGTCTTGTCAGCCCCTAGAATTTGACACCCTTTCATATACAATAAATTAAAATGAAACAAATGTGAAGTATTTCAGAATGAGGCAACGTAGTAACCTTTATTTCATAGTTTGGTATCGTTTTCTCCTGAACACGCCATCTGTGAAGTATTTGTTTTGAATTTTTTTAAACAATATTTTATTGAACTTTCAGCTACTTGTGATTCTGATTAATCCAGCTGCACTTAAATCCCAATCCTATATTCATAAGCATTTACAAGATAAGGAACTAAATGAGGGAAGAATAACCTGAGATTATTTACAGCCCATGAAGGAAATAATGAAAAATGGAAGAAAAAAATACAAAAATATTTATTTTTAACTTTGAGTATAGTTTTGATGTGGAAACTTGTAGTTGAACAGATGGATGAAGCAATATGTCAGCATCACAATAGAATTCAGTTGGAAATCTTTACATTTTATGACCTATTAGTAGTGAAGATTTATGAGTCCATATACAGCTAGAGTTTCATCTTAGCAACAAAAGGAATCTAAGATTGCCTTTCCTACCTTTAGACATCCCTGTAATTTTAGGTCAATGAAAAAAGTAGGTGGGGGGGAAGGCCTGAAAGTTTTCTGTAGATTATGAGCAATTTATCAAGTCATTTTACAGCTACATCTACTACTGGTTACTCAGATGTTCCAAGAACATTTTACTGACCCTAAGTGATATAAAATGGAAAAATACAAAGATTTTATATTTTAATAAATAAATGCAATACCGTCTAAGGCACTAGTCCTTCAATGGCTTACAATGTGTAAGTTACACATCTGTTACACTTTGAATACAATGAGACCATGCACATGATTAAAGTTTAAGAAAATGCATAGGTCTTTGCAGAAAAAAGGACCTATATGTATAACTGGAATAATACTGATCTACAATCTGACTTTAGAAAAGAAAGAATCTAATTACTTTAGATTCCAAAACAAATAAAATATGTGTTCGCTGTTCTTAATGTGCTCTTTTTAATGTGGAGCCTTCTGCCTCTTCTATGGCGAAGCTGCATTTTGTTTTCATTAATTCCCAGACAGCCTTCCAATTATTTTTTTCATCAACATTTGTATTGGCTGGAGCAGGGATCTCCAGGAAGTATTATGCTGAGAGGTATAAGTGTTGAAACAAAGTGATCTATTAGTGATATTAAAACTCAAAGTGACTATAAAATTGCAATTGCCTTCTGTAAGTTGTTTTATCTTTGTATCTTAATTGTACTGTATATGTGAGAGAGCCTCCTCAGCAGGCAGATTTAGTGAGACATTACTACTTTCTGCATTCTAAAGACTCCACACAGATATGAAGGAGGACTAAAGTGAGGATTTTTGTTTTTTTTTTAATAGAGAATATCATTAGAAATGGCAAAGGGGAAAGAGCATTATTTGGTTACTGCTGTATGCATTACTTCTCTATACTTTATAATGACCACACCACTGGCCAAGGGAAAGGGAAGAGTGCTCTATGGATTGGGTGGGGAATAGAAGTCAGAAGCTGCTGTAAAAGGGTGAATGGGTTAGCAGGACGGCGCTGACACATCCCCTGGGACTGGAAGGGGAGAAGGGTTGAAAAGGGGCAAGCCCAGGCAGGATAAACCCTTTTCCATGGAGCAGGTGAGGCAGCACCCAGCCTGCCTCCCCTTCAGATCGCAAAATACCAGATTTGGTCAGGATCTGCTGTCGGCATTGCTCTAGCGGCTCCTTTCTAGGGGGGGGGCTGAGAATGAATTTTTCCCACACCACCAGACTGGGCTAGGTGGAGTGTGGGGGGGGGGGAGAGGGAGGATTCGCCTTCCCCACAGTGGATTCAGGAAAGGCTTTGTTAACATGAGGTGTGAAGGAAGTTAGGCTATAAGTCACAACTCATGTAAGTGTGGGGTGGATGTCTAGTGCAGGTACTCCATAGGGAAGAGATTCAGTGACCAGATAAATGCCTTGGTAAAGGACTTAAAAAGGAGGTGTTGGTTAAAGGAGTGGAATGGGTGGGGGGTTTCTGCAACTCCTATGACTGAAACAGCAGGCAGCCAATCTCCCTTTCCTATAGCCCACCTTAACCCTCCTATGGGTGGGGGTGGGGGTGGCAAGGCCTCAGCAACGGGTTGGCTGAGGGACCTAGATGGAAAAAGTGGGGAGGGGCTGACAGAAGCCCCCTGGGTAGTTATTGAATGAACATGGGGTTACCTGCACTGTGCACTTTTATCTGCTGTGTAGTCCAAGACATCTTATAATATGGTTTTAATCAAGCTGCAACTTTATCAAGTGTCTCCTGTCCTTCTTTCAGTATAGCCAGACAAAGATTTGCTTTTTCAAAAGTTTTATGGGGATTAAATTGTAGATGACTTTCCAGGCATTGTGGGATTGTTTAAATTACTTATGCTGTACTACAGAAACTAATAATTTGGGTGTAACATAGATCTGCAAGTGATTAGCCCCTCAGAAGTTAAGTACTTGTGTAGGTGAGGTCAAATATTTGATGAATAAAAATTAATTGAAACAAATAATTGGGATAACTATAGAATGATATCCATAAGTTATTTAAACCTGAACTGCATTTTCAGTATATATTCAAGGGATCTAGGGCCTGAACCAAGGCCAATTGAAGTCAATGAAAGAACACACATTGATTCATAGATTCTTAAGGTTAGAAGGGACCATTACAATCAGTCTGACTTGTTGCATGACACAGGCTATGCCATTTCACCCAGAATTCCTGCATCAAAACCATAACTTCTAGTTGAGCCACAGCATATCTTTTAGAAAGGCATCCAATTTCGATTTAAAGACTTCTACTGATGGAGAACCGCTACATCCCTAGGTAAGTTGTTCCAGTAGTTTATTACTCTCACTTTAAAAAATACATCTTATTTCTAGTCTGAATTTGTCCAGCTTGAGAATCTTGCTATTGGATATTGTTATGTCTTTGATAGCTAAATTAAAGAGATGTCTGCTATCATGAATCTCTTCCCCACGTAAGTACTTAGACTGTGATCAAATTATCTCTTAACCATCTCTTGGACAAACTAAATAGATTGACTGGTTTTAGGATCTCAATGTAAAGCATGTTTTCCAGACTAAATCATTCTTTGATTTCAGCGAGCTTTGGATTGGAGCCCTGTAGTGTGTCGATTTAATTTCCTAGGCCCTGATCCCACAGATTTCTCTGTTTAGGCAGACCGCTGCGCCTGTATGGAGCTGAAGTCAGTAGGGCTCTGTGTGGGTGCATGAAACCTGGAGCAGCTTGCTGGATTGAGGCTTCTTTGATGAATAATCTTAAAAAAGGTTCAGCTAAGCACTTGAAATATTAATGCTTATCTGGATTTCTTGGGCCTGCAAAATTAGGCTGACACTCTTATGAGAATAGTCTCTCAAGATAACTGGTAGTACTTGTATCTAGAAATACTACAAGAACAGCCTTTTTTGCACTATTTCACCATTTCAGATCCCAATTTCAGATGGATCTATAACAAGGAAGCTGCTTCAAAAACATTTTCATTTGAGCTTTGGGTGAAGGCTCAGATCAATTCATATTTTAACTTGCTGCTTTAGATGAACTAGCAAGCAAAGCCATGAAATCCTAAACGGAGTAACGCCCCTCTCTTCCTGCTACTTTGGGTCTCAATTTACATATATGCAGGGTTTTGTGATTCTCTGAATAAAAAATTGCATGTGGCCATTTAATTTATTGCACTGAATTTCAAAATCCAGTGATGAGCAAGAGATTTGTGGTAAGATACTGCATTTTACTTAAGGAGTGTGCTCCAGGATGGATGCTACTGATGATATTAAACCAAGGATACATTTGTAATATAAACCTAGGAATCAATATCTCAGTGTAATCATTTTAAGCAGGAATATCTTACTGGTATTCTATTTAAATAAAACTAACCAAACCAAAAAAAACCCTACTAATCAATCCATCTAAATATTTTTCTCAAGATTCTGAGTTCAAATATCTAATACCCCATTTGAATTTTCCTAGATTTGATAAGTTTCTCTGCCCTGATCCCATGTAAAGAAACAACATAGAACATATTGTGTCGTTGTTGTATGGCCATTCCATACCAAGAGGTATATTTAATTTCAAGAATTAAGTGGAAATGCCCTTTAACACTTGAGATGTGGGCTATTTTAAACAACACTCATTGGTATGTGTTGTTCCACTTAGAAAATGACCCATTAGACTTGCATGCAAAATGGCATTAGGATCTTGTATGGCTTAATAGCAAAGTTGAGTTCTGAACTTGTTAGTTGTCTTATAATCACATAGGCTGGAAACTTAGGGACAGTGTGAATATGAATAATATACTACACAAACCAACCAACTAACCTGTAACAGAGTTTGAGTTTTGTTCTTTTTAGGCAAATGGTACTGAGGGTTTCTTTGGCAGATTTTGTGCTCTTTTTCCCAAACACACAGTTTCTGAAGAGAAATGCAAGAGGCAGAGAAATTAGGGCTAGCTTCTACTCATATGGAGTATGATGATAAAACCTTATTGACTGCAATGATCAGGGTCTCGGTGAATATGAAGTCTATGGAATTCACTCTTATTTCATCCATTCCTCACATATTTAAATTTTTGAAGATAATTAATGGACATTGAATAAGGAGTCATTATTTTGCCTAAAGCTCCAGATCGGAAGTATGCAAGTATTTTAAAAAGCCTGTTGTCTTGTACCAGAAAAATAACTATACCCATTGTGTGAAAAGAAAAAGAAAAAAAAATGAATGGGAGGGGGGAAATGCTTTAATCACAGTTGCTTTACTCAAAATAAAATTAGTACTAATGCAGCTTAGCATTCTGTCTTATTCTTAAACCTTTCCCTCACTTTGATTCAGATCCAGTGTCTGTATTGATTTTTCTTTGTGTAAATATAGCTGAACTGATGGCTACTTTGTAGTACACATTTCAAATGATATGGCAGTTTGTTTTATCATGTTGAACATGCTTGATGCTTCTTTCTGTGAGAAGACTCCAAACTTTATTTCTTCAGATAATGTTTGGCTCCCAACAGACATTCTGATGCAAACTGTAATACACATTTGATTTGGGCAGAGGGGGGAAGACATGTAATCGAGCATCATAACTTTTATATTTGAAAACCTCATGTTGACTGGTCTGTGTCAAATGACTATTAGGATGTCTGAGGTACAGCAGTTCAATTTACACTAATCTTTGTGGTCAGTTTAATTTAATTAAACCTTATCAGTTATATGTATATTATGAAGGGGGTTAATTTTTACTGCAGTCCGCAGCTATACCTCTCTTTGAGTGGTGATCACATTAGTTCTCACAAACTAAGCATACTGGACCCAATCAGTTCCTAGATGAGAGAACGTCTTAAAAAACCCAGAAGCCATAGGCAGTAGTATTATTGATTCAGTAATTTATGACTCGATAGTGAACCGCTCCAGCATGGATCAGCACTGTGCTATTGGAAATGTGCTTCTGACTGGGTTTAGTCATTGATACTATGGGTATTTTTATTTTTATTATGGAAAAGGAGGCGATAGGACTTTTAACTCCGATGTCCTGGACAAAATTCCAATTTCTGGTTAATTGTGTTCTGAAAAGAGTTGTGGGGCAAGCTCAGGAACACAGAATGAACAAGGGTGGCAGAAGAGAGAGGAAGCAACAGAATCAGGAAATGGGAAGAGAAAAATAACCTTTTTTTAAAAAAAGAGAAATTTGAGTTTTTTGTTTCCAAAGAATTACAAGATGGGGGGAAGAGTATAAAAATCAATGAAAACATCATGGCAAGGAGGAAAGAGATCAGAGATATAGTGAAATAAAGATAGGACAGAGAAGAAGGGGAAAGGAAAAGAAGGGAATGAAAGCAAAAAAACAACAACACACACACAAAAAAGCAGCGTACCCACAGTTAGTGGTTATAAGGTTAGTACATTTTATTTATTTGTATTTACCTGGCCACAATCTACAGCTTCTTTTCTAGGGAAGAATGAATGTGGAAACACTTTCAAACATAACTCTTGGGGTTTTTTTAAACAATGTTTTTCATTTATGAAATTTTAAAATAATCTGAAACAGTAGGTATGTGCACTTTTAAAAGATTAGCCAGATAACTGTTTCTTTTGCAAATTGTGTTACCCTGTTTCCTTGGACAACTGCACAAAATACAATTGCAAAGGGCATCATTTTACAGCTCAAAAAACAATTGGGAAATCTGATAATGTATTACCAAATGAGGGCTCAAATGCCATTTGAAATCTCATAATTGATTCTATGTATAAGAACATTGGACCAGTTTTTTAAAGGCATTTAGGAACCTAAAGATGCTGCAGATAGCCATGTAGTGGGATTTTCAAAAGTGCCTGGTGATTAGCTCCCATTGATTTCAATAGGAGTTAGGCACTGAGGTATTTTTGAAAAATACCACTAGACGCCTATCTATGTCTTAAGGAACTCAAATATACGTATTTGAAAATTTGTCCCTTTATTCTTAACAGATAATCAGATTTCAGTAATCATAACTCTTGAAGACAGAAGTACAAACTCTTTTCCAGTCTTTAACTGAAACCTGAAACCTTTGAAATGTGTGGCATTAAAAGTAAACTATTTTAAATCCAATCAGTGCTCAAGGAAGGATGCCCAGCAATGTTCTAATTAAAAATGAAATTCTTAGTGAATGAAGGTAACTGTAACAGTGCCGGACTCACCACAGCGGCGCCTCCTGTTAGTTGGTTAGGGAATTAACTCTTTCAGCAGCATGCCTTCACTAGTGGTGTCTTGCCCTCCGTTACTGTCTCGGTCTCCACCTCCTCACCGTCAGACCCCCGTCACTCCCAGACCATGGCATCCACTTCTGGACACTGCCCTCCAGCTGTGCGCGCTCCACTGGCTCTCCCCCCCCTTCTGGGGGACCGGCAGCTTCTGGTTCTGTCACTCGCATCAGTGGCTCACTACAGTCGTCAGTCTAGCCCCTTCCTCCAAGGGCAAACTTCACTCTGGCTTTGCCCCTCTCATCACTGGCAAGTGGGGGGGGGGGGAGGGGAGGAAGAGAGGAGGCCCAGGCCCACCCGCTATTCTGGGCTGTGACCCAGGGACCCTCTAGCGGCAGCCACTTACTGTCCTCCTCCAACACTCCTCTACTGCCTGCTTCCCTGGGCCATTTCCCCATAGCCCCAGCACCTTCTCTGACCTTGTGTGTCAGGGCCCCAGTCTGGCAGTCATCAGCCTAGAGCTCTGCTGACCCTGCCCAGCCCTGCTCTGTCTTAGGTACTTTTTATTTTTATTTTTTCTTTTCTTCTCTCTCTTTCTCAGAAAGAGTTCTTCTCCCTTTGCCCTCCAGGGAGAGACTGTGCTCCTCTGGGCTCTTCAGCCTTCTTATAGGACCCAGCCTGGCCCTGATTGGCTGCTTTCAAGCCTCCACTTGATTGGCTTCCAATAAGCCCTTCGCAGCCTCTCTGGCTTGCTTTAACCCCTTCCATGACAGAGTGGGGCAGCTGCCCCCCTACAGTATCAAAAACTGAGAAGAATCTTCATTTATATGGGTCACATATGAGTGGAGCTCTGCTAAAGGCTGTTAGCTCTGCATTTGATTGTGCAAGCTAAAATGGAAAAAAAAATATAAATGGAAAAACTGAAGCTGAACATGCTGTAATTCTTGCCATATAACTTGCATAGTTGTATTTTCAAAGCATTGTACAAACATTAATTTAATTTAGAGCAAAAATACTGTACAGGTTATAATAAAACAATGACTGCCATTTCTAAGATAAAAAGAAATAATTGCCTTTAGTGGGCAATAATATCTTTACTCTGTGGCTTCCTAATGTATTTGTCTACAGATGTGTTTCTTTTTTGTGGTTTAATAGCTGCAAAGGTATCTTGGAAAGTCTGGGTATTCTATAGGAGTGGGATTGTTCGGAGATACAGATTTAGTAGCATTTCTTCTACATCATTCAGCACAACAGTCTATGACAGTTAGACCAGCTTCAGTACAATATACTTCTCTATCTCATTATATATATATATAAATTCTTATGTTCAAAGATTAACTGCACCATGTGCACTCTTCAGAGTTGGCTTTAGCATGGGTTAGTGGATTCCATTTCACCCACAGAAATCATGAAATGAAGGGTGCAAAACATGCAAACATGTACTTCAAACCTGAGTGGTGCTAGGACCCTGTACGCAAGGTCAAAATGCCTGGAGCAGGGGGCTGGGCCCAGCTCTGCAGATCAATATCCACAGCTGCTGAATGAGTGGAGGGTCTCCAACCTCCCCTCCAGGGTCTCCTCTCCACCCTGGGCTGGGATTAGGGTTGCGGTGCGAGGGCAGAGGACACTATTGCAGGTAGTCAGTGCCCCCTCAGCAGTTTAGTATAGTGCTCCCATTGAATTGGGAGGCTGCATCCATCTCTGGCACTCTTCCAGGGCAGAATGCTCCTTTTCTTTCTCAGCCAATGTGCCAGTCACCAAACCAATATGATAGCTGTCTCTATACATCCTTGAGAAACCTAACCCGAAATTGTTTAACTACACTTCATTAAAGTGGAGTTATATTGTAATTTAGCGAATATCTGGGGTGATAGAATGTTAGCAAATCTTTGACTCCTTAGCTAAAGTATTTTCATCACTTCCTCTCTCCTTCTAAAATTCCATGTATGAATTGAGCTTGTAAGTTTTCTTTGATTTCGTTCATATACAGTTGCTATATTCAAGGAGCTTACCGTGTGAATCACATTAAAAGCTTGTCAATAAAATAACGTAGCATATCTTTATACAGCAGTGAAACTACAGAAATGGTAAAAAAAAAAAAAATTAATATAGGTATATATAATATCCATGTGGCTGAATGAGTGCAGTGTTGGTTGTCTACCTCAGTAAGATGTTTTACTGTTCTACTGAATAGACATATTAGAGTGTATGGACACCTTTTTGGTATGCTCAGTTATTTTGAGTTTTAAATTTAGAAGCACATCAACATACACAAATAGAATGACTCCTAATTGACGCATGGAGCACAATTTTGGGGATGTGAAAGATTCCTTTAGGGTCTAAAATATGATAACATTAGCAATCTTTTTTTCCTTTTGGTTTTAAGGCAGAGAGTGGAAGTGAAAAAAAGTGAAACAATTATGTTAACTTGTACTTCTGAGGTGAGTGCTGCTAGGTTGATCTCTGGAAGAAACTACAACCCCTGTGTCACTGAGCGTCCAGACTCACTCTGGCATTTGGATTCTGGCTCAGTGGTCTAAAGAGGGGACGACAGGTCTATGGCAGCCTCCGCTCCTCCATAACTTTGCCTAGGCGTATACACTGAAGGGCTTGGCAAGATGGTCACAGGGACCCGAGAGAAGCATAAAAGCCCTGGGGTAGCTACCAAGATTTCCAAGCAGCCCTGCATAGGGGTGGCCTGCTTGCCTCACGTGATGGTGGCCCTAGGTCAAACAAGCCTCGCCTCATTGTTTACATCCTACCTCAACTGGTTTTATAAACAGAATTGCTTGCTGGAATATTCAGAGTTTGACCCCAGGATACAACTTTGACTTGAATTCGGATTTGAGAAAAATGGTGGTGTTGAGTAACAAACTTGAATGTTTTAGAATTGATATTTCAACTCTTTTGGAAACTTGGCTTCATATACAGGCTTCATGAGGGAGAAGGACTACACCATTTACGGGCATGGCAAACCTGAAGAAGAAAGAAAGTATGGTGTAGATTTTGCTATCAGAAATGAACTTATGTCATTGTGTGAAGCTCCGATTGCAGTGTCCTTACGTATGACACTTCAAGTTAGTTTACAGAAGGGATTCATCAACCTCATCAGTATCTATGCTCCAACTCTTCAGGCTAGTGATGAGGAGAAGGATAGTTTTTACCAACAACTAGAAGAGTTGATTGGCAGGATTCCATGGAAGGAACCCATCCTAGTACTTGGAGACGTCAATGAAAGAGTTGGGTCCAATGCTGAGATGTGACCTGGGATTCTGGGTGGGCATGACATTGGATGTATGAATAACAATGGTCAGAGTTCTTGACTCCGTGCTAGTGAAGGCTTATCAGTGACAAACACCTTCTTTGCTGGTACTATCAGAAGAACATCATCATGGAGACACCAGAGGTCCAAGCACTGGTACCAGCTGGATTTGGTCCTGACAAGATGTACATATTTGAAAGATATCTTACATACACAATCCTTCCAAAGCACAGACCATGATACAGACCACTCTCTTGTCTGCTGAAAGGTGAAATGTCAAGCTAAGAAGATCCACTGTAATAAAACTGCTGTACAATCTCATCTTGACTTTCACCAAATCAATGATCTTCTCAAGAAATTGCTTTTTAATGAAGTAGCAAAGACAGCTGGAATGAATGGAACTGCGTCAGATGCATGGGAAGTTCTAAAGACAAGTATGTACAATGCGGCAATCAAGAGTTTTGGAAAGAGTACTAAGAAAAATGTTGACTGGTTCATAGACCATTTGGAGATACTGCTGTCACTCATTGAGAAGAAACATCTCTGATCACCTACAAGTCTACTTCTACTACTGTTCACTGAACAACTTAAGAGACGCTTGTAAGGTTGTTCAAATAGCTTCCAGGAGGTGTGCTCAAGAATTTTGGCTGGGTTTCCGCAATGGTATCCAATAGGCGGCTGATGCAGGTGACAGTAGACAGTTGAATGAGGGCATTAGAAAGGCCATTGGACTGATAAAGAACAAGACAGATCAACTGATAAAGGGAAGCAACTGGAGAAGTGGATTGAGCACTATGGAATGATATACTCAAGGGAGTCTATAGTAGACCTACGTATGTTAGACAAATTGCCTGGGTTTGAAGTTATGACTTCATCGGATGTCAAACCTACACTAGAGGAACTTGAACAAAGCATCAAAAAGAGTCCCAACAACAAAGCTTCAGAATCTGACTGCTTAGCTGCTGAAGTCTACAAATGTGCAAACAAGACTTGCTGCAAAAATTGCATGAGGCATTGCTACTCTGTTGGAAGGAAAAAAACTGGCAAGATTTTAAGGATGCTTGTTTCATCCAACTCTATAAAAACAAAGGAGACAGAAGTGATTATAATAACCACAGATGTATATCTCTTCTTAACATCCTGGGGGAAATCTTAAACCACATTTTTTATCTCAGCTTCAAACTTTTGCTGCGAGAATCTATCCTGAGAGCCAGTGTGGGTTCCTCTTGGGAAAGTCCACGATAGACATGGTCTTCTCTGTAAGACAACTGCAGAAAAAGTGCAGAGATAAGTGTATTCCACTATATGTGGCTTTCATAGATTTAACAAAAGCCTTTGACATGATTAGTCAGTCAGGGATTTACATTGTTCTGAAGAAGCTTGGTTGTCCATCTATATTGCTAAATCTTGTGAAATCCTTACACAATGGCATGAAGGCAACTTTAATGTACAAAACCCAACAGTTTTACTTGTTTAACACCAACAATGGAGTGAAGCAAGACTGCATATAGGCTTCTACATTGTGTACTATTTACTTCTCATTCTGGCTTCAACATGCATTCTGTGATGTTCGAGAAAGTGTCTGTCATAGCGCTAGACATGATGGAGGTCTCTTTAACATTGCAAGCTTAAGAGCTAAGATGAAGGTGAAGGAGATCATCATAGGGGACCTGTTTCTTGCAGATGATGCAGCCTTTGTGGCTCATACCATTGATGCCCTACATCAATGCCATTACCAATTTTTCTAATGCATGCAAAATCTTGGGCAAGCAATAAACTTGAAGACTGTTATGCACCAAGGCTCTTCAGAACCAGCTCCAGATATCACCTTGGATAGTATTCATCTAGATGACATTGACCAATTTTGCTACCTTGGCTCTACTATTACCAACAATGTAGATCTTGATGCTGAATTTACTAGTTGAATCGGCAAAGCAGCCAGGAACTTTGGTCTTTCGCAAGACAGAGCCTGGAATAATAACAAATTGTCAACTAAAGTGAAAATCTGTATTTATGAGACATGTTTTATCTACTCTTTGATATGGCTCAGAAACATGGATGATTTAACGCCAAATATACAAAAAGACTAAACAGTTTTTTCATATCAGATGTTTGCATAAAATTCTTTGAATAAGATGGCAAGACAAGGTGACAAATGTGGAAGTGTTAAATCATGCTGGTATGTCATTCATGGGAATGTTGATTAGTAAGAAAAGATTTAGGTGGTTTGGACTTGTCAAGCGAATGCAGAATCCCGAAGAGTGTGCTGTACTCTGAAGCTCGCGAAGAGTATTGAAAGAGAGGCAGACCACTGCACAGATTTCAGGATGCTTGCAAAGGTGATTTAGTATCCTTTGGGAAAGGAGTGCAGAATGCTTCTCTGGTTGGCGGAGTCAGCTTGTAGATGGAGCGAGGCATTGCAAGGTGGACTGGATCAAGCTTTGTGATGACCAACATCAGAGGAGGAAAGAATCTGCTGCTCAGATTCAGAGCATTGCTAGTGCATGGGTGTGCCCTACCTCTGGACAGGACTGTCACTCGCGGATTGGACTCAGCAGCCATCAGTGAAATCATTGGCACAGAACACTAGGCTCTGTAAAAAGCAACGGCGCCATTGACTTCTGAGGAAACAAGTTCTGAGTTCTGTTTGAAGAAATGTGTACTATTGTACCAGGTTTGGATATCACTTGAGTGACTCTATAAAGGAGGCAGTCAGAGACAAATGATGGAAACTAGAACAAAAAGCAGATTTAAAATTATTCTTATTTATACTACAAAAATGTAAAATAGCCTTGTCCATGTTTTGTAGGAGAATATGCACATGATATTCATAATACTGTGTGTGTCTAACAAGACCTCCCGATCACAATAAGAGTGACGGAGTTTGGTCCTTCAGAGTGTAGCAGCAATGAGAGTCAATTTAGGGCCCAGCATCGATCCTGCTGTGAAATTCTGCCTCCAATTAAGTCAATAGGAGTTTTGCCACTGACTTCAGGGGAGCCAGGATTTTATGTTGGATTTTAACAACTTGTCTTTTTTGAAAACTTTTATTTTTTGCTTGCTTTGGGTCTAGTTTCTTCCTCATCCCAGATTATCGAAGATCACCTCTACCTGAAAGGACATTTATGTATTCCTCTCTTAGACCTAATCAGTAGCTGTAACAGCTTGCAAGCAGAGAAGAATGTAGCAAGTTTCCTTTTAGAAAGCTGATTCTCTCATTAAAAAGCTAGTAAGAGCTATTTATGTTCCCTGCGTAAACTCTTGTTCCCCACTAGAGCTCCCAGCCTCATCTCCTCAATTATCCTAACTACTCATGATCTAAGGAACAAAAGATCAATATAAGGATTTAAATTCTTATACTGAGTCACCTCGCTGGCCTCTACTTTAGATAATGAATTATAGCACCTCCTTTAAAAATGACTTTGTTTACACATCTAAAGATATAGCTACATTATATGTAGCTATTATTTATAAATCAGTATTATAATTTCTAAGTGTTGTGGCACAGGGTAAACTAGGCAGTCCCAAGACTATGTCTATTCTGTACTGAATACTTTATTTCATGCAAAAATGTGTCACAAATGGTATACAAATAGACTGTACCTTTAACATTTGTCAAATGATATTTTACCATAAATAAGTCCCTGTATACGGTAAACAAGCCTTTGTGGGAATGACTCTCTAGACAAAGACCCTATACAGGAAATTACTGCTGGGGAATGCCTCTCTAGGCAAACTCCTGCTAGCTGTCTTCCTGAGAGCCAATACTAAAGCTTTTAAAATTGCAAGCAGGATGCAAGCCGCAGGAAAACAATGCCCTCCTACTTTACCCTATTTAGGCCCAGCAAGATTCCTTATAAAATTGGACCCCCTCTAGCCCAAAAACAATCTCTGCTAAAAATGATGGATGGATCATGCTTTATTTGATTTTTACCTCCTCTTAAATATTAAATAGATTTTTAAAATATCTTAAATGAAATACAAATGTTAAAACCACAGTTATTTGGAATCATCAGTTTGTCTAACCAAGTGGGCATAATTTTATTACCCTCATCCAACTCTTTCCCTCTTGCTTTTCACATTCATTTGTCACATCTTGCCTAAAATGAGTATTCAAGCCCTTCAGGTTAAGGATCATGTCTCCCTGTGTTTATACAAAGCAACAGAGAGTCCTGTGGCACCTTTAAGACTAACAGATGTATTGGAGCATAAGCTTTCGTGGGTGAATGCCCACTTCGTCGGATGCATGTAATGGAAATTTCCAGGGGCAGGTATAAATATGCTGGCAAGAATCAGTCTGGAGATAACGAGGTTAGTTCAATCAGGGAGGGTGAGGTCCTCTGCTAGCAGTTGAAGTGTGAACACCAAGGGAGGAGAAACTGCTTCTGTAGTTGGCTAGCCATTCACAGTCTTTGTTTAATCCTGATCTGATGGTGTCAAATTTGCAAATGAACTGAAGCTCAGCAGTTTCTCTTTGGAGTCTGGTCCTGAAGTTTTTTTGCTGTAAGATGGCTACCTTTACATCTGCTATTGTGTGGCCAGGGAGGTTGAAGTGTTCTCCTACAGGTTTTTGTATATTGCCATTCCTGATATCTGACTTGTGTCCATTTATCCTTTTACGTAGTGACTGTCCAGTTTGGCCAATGTACATAGCAGAGGGGCATTGCTGGCACATGATGGCATATATAACATTGGCGGACGTGCAGGTGAATGAACCGGTGATGATGTAGCTGATCTGGTTAGGTCCTGTGATGGTGGTGTAGATGTGGGCAGAGTTGGCATCGAGGTTTGTTGCATGGATTGGTTCCTGAGTTAGAGTTGTTATGGTGCGGTGCGTGGTTGCTGGTGAGAATATGCTTAAGGTTGGCAGGTTGTCTGTGGGCGAGGACTGGCCTGCCTCCCAAGGTCTGTGAAAGTGAGGGATCATTGTCCAGGATGGGTTGTAGATCACTGATGATGCGTTGGAGAGGTTTAAGCTGAGGACTGTAGGTGATGGCCAGTGGAGTTCTGTTGGTTTCTTTCTTGGGCTTGTCTTGTAGCAGGAGGCTTCTGGGTACATGTCTGGCTCTGTTGATTTGTTTCCTTATTTCCTTGTGCGGGTATCGTACTTTTGAGAATGCTTTGTGAAGATCTTGTAGGTGTTGGTCTCTGTCTGAGGGGTTGGAGCAGATGTGGTTGTACCTCAGTGCTTGGCTGTAGACGATGGATCGTGTGGTGTGTCCGGGGTGGAAGCTGGAGGCATGAAGGTAGGCATTGCGGTCAGTGGGTTTTCGGTATAGGGTGATGTTAACGTGGCCATCACTTATTTGTACTGTGGTGTCTAGGAAGTGGACCTCCCGTGTAGATTGGTCCAGGCTGAGGTTGATGGTGGGGTGGAAGCTATTGAAATCGTGGTAGAATTCTTCCAGAGTCTCCTTCCCATGGGTCCAGATGATGAAGATGTCGTCAATGTAGCGTAGGTAGAGAAGGGGCATGAGTGGACGAGAGCTGAGGAAGCGTTGTTCCAGGTCAGCCATAAAAATGTTGGCATATTGTGGGGCCATGCGGGTGCCCATGGCGGTGCCACTGGTCTGGAGGTATATATTGTCACCAAATTTGAAATAGTTGTGCGTGAGGATAAAGTCACAGAGCTCAGCAACAAGTTGTGCTGTGTCATCATCAGGGATACTGTTCCTGACAGCTTGTATTCCATCTGTGTGTGGGATGTTTGTGTAGAGAGCCTCCACATCCATGGTGGCTAGGATGGTGTTTTCTGGGAGATCACCAATGCATTGTAGTTTTCTCAGGAAATCAGTGGTGTCACGGAGGTAGCTGGTCGCATAGGGTCTGAGCAGAGAGTCTACATATCCGGATAGTCCTTCATGGAGAGTGCCAATTCCAGAGATGATGGGGCGTCCAGGATTTCCAGGTTTGTGGATCTTGGGTAGTAGATAGAATAACCCCGGTCGGGGCTCCAAGGGTATGTTGAATTGTTCCTGTGTTACTGTAGGGAGTGTCCTGAGTAGATGGTGCAGTTTTAGTATATTCCTCAGTGGGATCTGAGGAAAGTGGCCTGTAGAATTTGGTATTGGACCTGTTCATGATGACAACAGCACCTCCTTTATCAGCCTCTTTGATTATAATGTCAGGGTTGTTTCTGAGGCTGTGGATGGCATTGCGTTCTGCACGACTTAGGTTATGAGGCAGGCGATGTTGTTTTTCCACAATTTCTGCCTGTGCACGTCGGTGGAAGCATTCTGTGTATAGCTCCAGACTGTCATTTCGACCCTCAGGAGCAGTTCATGTGGAGTTCTTCTTCCTGTGTTGTTGGTGGGAGGGTATCTGTGTATCAGTGCACTGTTCAGTGTTATCTTGAAAGTATTCTTTGAGTCAGAGGCGGCGAAAGTAGGCTTCCAGATCACCACAGAACTGTATCATGTTCGTGGGGGTACTGGGGCAAAAAGAGAGTCCCCGAGATAGGACAGACTCTTCTGCTGGGTTGTGTGTGTAGCTGGATAAATTGACGATATTGCTGGGTGAGTTAGGGGTACCACTGTTGTGGCCCCATGTGGCAAGTAGGGGTTTAGACAGCTTACGGTCCTTTTTCCTTTGTAGAGAGGTGAAGTGTGTAGTGTAGATCTCCTGTCTTATTTTAGTGAAGTCCATTTGTGTGGAGGGCTGGTTATTAATGAAAGTCTCCAGGTTGGAGAGCTCTTTTTTGATGTTTTCCTGTTTGCTGTATAGGATGCTGATCAGGTGGTTCCTCAGTTTCTTTGATAGTGTATGGCATAATCTCTCACTGTGGTCTGTGCAGTATGTAAATAGCAATGGATTTTTCACCTTCAGTCCATTTGGTATGATGTCCATCCGTTTGCATTTAGAAAGGAAGATGATATCTGTCTGTACTTGTGCAAGTTTCTTCATGAGGTTGATAGATTTCCATTCCATACGGCTAAATGCGGTGCCTTGCATGGTGTCAAGTATCAGAGGGGTAGCCTTAATGGGACACTGTTGCTGATTGAGGCTTCTATGTATTACCATGATACAAATAAAAAATAAAAATAACTAGCTCTAAAATGCTCAAAATCTGTTAATAATTATTAGTAACAATTATTTCTTTCAGGTGCATCCAAGATGTATTTGGCACTTAACAAACAATGAAACAGGCAAAGTTTCTGTGTTGGGTGTGTGCAGTCTGAAAAGACAAACAGATGAAGAATAGGAGAGAGGCTGTGTGCGCTATATACAAACGGAGAGGTCAAGGTGTTGCTTAGGCATGTCTAGCTGTCATAATTTATTAAACATATATCGAGAGAGTGCTATCCTTCAGTTCTGCTTGACTGCTCCAATCTGAAAAATAGATGGGATTATAGAAAATTACCTTGCTATTCAAACATTTAAGAGACTAGGGTTCTTGCAAACTTCTGTACGTTTCTACAAGCTCATAAGAACAGAGCAGATTGGCACAGTTGATGTGCACCACTGTACGCTTACAAATACCCATGAAGGGAACCAGTGCCCAGAGGTGTTCACAGTTGGGCTTCCTGATCTACAATTTTAAATTATGTAAACTTTTAGTCTTACTTTTGGGGAAAGAGCAATTCAAAAAATTAATGAGATTCTTAAATTATGCCAAATTTGGGGCCAGTCACCTTTAACAAAAACAGCTCAAGTGTTCTTCACTTTAAACCGTGTTGCACATTTCCTGGGAAAAGTGAATCTTTAGAAATGGATGTTTCCACATTCCTGAACTGCCTTGGGATGTGCTGGCTGCCGCTTCCCGCAGCCCCCATTGGCCTGGAACGGCGAACCGCGGCCAGTGGGAGCTGCGATTGGCCATACCTGCGGATGCTGCAGGTAAACAAACCGGCCCAGCCCGCCAGCGGATTTCCCTGACGGGACGCGTGCTAAAGGTTACCGATCCCTGGGCTAGATCTTTGGGTTTGGCCAAGCTATTCTCAATGCAGGACACAATAGGGGTGTACCGAAATGAGACTCACTGGCGTGGCACCTCCTGCTGGTGCTCCTGGGAATTAGCTCGACTTCAGCCCAGAGTGCTCTCTGCAGGCCAGTGGCTCACCTGCCTCAGGCCCCGTGTCCCACCCGCCCTTTACCTCAGGGTTCTGCCCCTGCAGTACCCCCGCTCTAGATCTCCCCTCCCAGGGGAACCCCAACTCCCTATCCCCATCTTGCCTCAGTGGCTACTGCCAGTCATCACCTAGCCCCCGCTCCCTGGGGCAGACTGCAGTCTGTAAACCACTGGCAAAGGGGGTTTGGACCAGCTGCCTCTGCCTAACCCCCAGTACCTTTCTTTAGGGCTTGCATAAGGCCTGCAGCCTGGGGGTTTACCAGGCTGGAGCTTCCCAGTTCTCTTGCCCTATTCCTCAGCACTGCTCCAGTTCAGGTACCTTTTTCTCCTAGGCAGCCAGGTCCTTCTCTCTCCACACCTAGAGAGAGACTGACTCAGCCCCTGGCTCACAGCCCTTTTATAGGGCCAGCTGTGGCCTGATTGGGGCGTGACCCCAGCTGTGGCTGCTTCCCCAGCCAGCCTAGCCTTTTCTCTCAGGAGCGGGGTAACTGCCCCGCTACAGGGGGTAAAAGCTGTAAATTGCAATCTGACTGAAGGCCCCCAAGAGGCTACTCCACCAGTCAAAAGGTGCAACAGGACTCTGACCACGCCTGTGATATGCCCTCTATTCTGGAAGAAGGGGGATGTTTCCTTATGGCAGGAGGATGCTCAAATAGTTTGTGGCTCACAAACAGCCACAGCCAGGACCACCAGAATTTGGCCCACTTCCTAATCAAGGCTTATAACCAGGTCTTAAATTGATCTAAAATTTCTATACTCTGGCCAAAACCCATTAATCTCAATAAACAAATAACTAAAATGTGTCTATATTTGGCACCTTGCAAATGCTTCAGTAATAGTATAAATCTTCCTGATTTATAAAAGAAACACTTTCTCCAGTGTTTTTCAGAACCAACAGTTTAAGTAATAAACTCGTCTAGCTGGAGAATCTTGAGTGTATTTTAATGTAGTGCTTAAGAATCAGATTGAAGATTGTTTTAAAGGAATTAAAGATTTTTGTTTTTAAGATTTTTTTGGGTTGTACTCCTGCATAGGAAAATCTTCCAGGACTAACCTTGCATTGCTTAAGCAAGTATACAGATTAAGTTCAGTGAGAGACACAGTTTTCAAATGACTAGCTAACATTTGTGTCCTCTTTATAAAATAGAGGAGGAGGAGGAGAAGGAAGGCGCAAACAAATCCATAGCTTTACTACTTTGTTGGCTTCTAGTAGTTGTCAAAAGTAGGAATAAAATACTACTAGGCATAAGTGTAACAATACCTGCTGGTATGGATTTAAAGGGGAAATGCTGGAAGCTTTGACATAATTTAAGGGAAGGTAATATTGAGTCACCAGGTAGGATTTTTTAAGGGATTCAAGTGTACTTCCAACAAGATTGTAAAAGTGTAGTAATAATCTCTCTTTTTCTTTCTCTGTCTCTCTCAGACACACATTCATATATGCCATAGTATTAGTATTTAAATGAAGAGCAGACAAAAATAGTTTTTCAAAATGTTATTCCATTGTCCTAGTTCCTGCAGAGTACTATTGCTTTGCTGCTTCTGTCTGCCATACAAAAATCATCTATGAAACAGGAGGTCCAGCTATTGCTACGGAAAGTAAGATTACTGATTAGAACAGAGAACGTAATCAGGTAGATTGAGACTGTGTAGGAAGGAACCATTGCTGTGAGAGGGGAGGGTTTGCAACACACACTGGATGTATATCCGTGGAGAGTACCTCACTATTGTTTAGGACAGCAAAATTGAATGTAACACTCCTGTGGACTTCTAAAAAGATTGTGCCTCTTTTCTGTGCCTGTAAAGATGGACATAGATTATGTGGTTGCATGACCTGCACTTGGCTAGGAGTCTCCCTCCAGGTTTTTTGTACTCAGTAGAATGTGTTAGAGAGAAGTACCAACTGGGAAATCAACAAAAACCTTTCCTATGAAGGTAGCAAGACTCTGCAGTATTTGAAATGTCTGGTGACTCATCTGGTGAGTAAAAGCTGTGGATAAATACCACAAATATTCAGAAGAATAAACATTAACAATATAATCCCTAAAGATAGCAGTTAGATCAGTTTGCTATCTCTTGGGATATTTTTGAAATACTATATCACTATTTGTCAACATGCATAGTATTTTGTAGGACTTAGAATAAAGGGATTTCTAAGTTGAAGGCATAACTGTGCTTCTGAAAGCTATCAGTCAATGCAGAACATTGAGAACTAACCTTTAAATGCAGCTTTTGTTTGACGGTTGTGTTTTGCACAACTTTTTTAGGTGCTTCAAAAATGTTGTTCAGATCATATCAGCTATGTGCTAATACAGAGATTGAAAACTTGGAATACTCATATTTGCACACACTATCTGTGAGTCTCATTAGAATAAAGAATAAATAACTCACTAGGAAATTGATAATGCAGATATGTACATAACAGTGATACCAAAGTTATTACATAAGTATGGCTGACCGAGATTTTACTTTATGCATGTAAATACATTTTGATCTTTCTTTTAAAGGTGAGGCCTTCATAAAAACAGAAAGATGATAAAGTTCACTACAGACAAATTCGGACATGGTCAAATGAGCTACCCTACTTATTATACGGATTTAGCTCAAAAACTGGGCCACTGGGTCAAAACAACCTTGTATTCAGACTAAGATAATCACTTAGATTTAGTCTGCAAAAGATTGATTGTGAAAGGTAACTATAGTAACTTCAAATCATTCACTAAATAAATGAAAGCATATTTTAACGTATGCAATATAATACAATATTTAACTTTTAAAATGCATACCTGCTTCTGTTTTTTGTATGCTTTCCATAGAATTAATCCTCCCATATGTCTCCTACTAAGAAGGGACGGAGATAAAGTATAGTGTATTTCTGAAGCATAAAGCAATATTAAATTTCATGCGTGCAGGAAACATATGAAAAGCTTTATGGAAGTTATTTTGCAGTGCTTCAAACCTAAAACAAAGTTAGTAAGAGACTTTTCAAAGTGGATTTTGTTTTATCTTCCCAGTTTTCTTCTTATCAAACTTGGAGGTATAAAGTGAAAGTTGCTATAGCTTAAAGATCTATAATAATCCATTATTGCTTACTTTGTAAGCCTCATCCCTAGTAACTGACTAAATTCCATTTCTCATTATTAAAAACCTTTTATTAATCTCTTTTAAAATACTTTTTAAAATTTCTATATTTGTGTTTTATTCATAAGACAGATTTCTCTGGAAACTACAGAGGCCAGTTAATGGTTTATGAGTTCAAGCTGAGCTGAATATAGCTAAGCTCTGTCTTGCTTGACATTTCATCAAAAGCTGTGTTGATTTGCAATGTTTACGGACCTATTTATTGAACCTTCACAGCTTGAACTATGCCACCGAGCTTGTTGACACTGCTGAGTTTCTCTCTCAGTGCTTTTGCAATCTCAGAAGAAAAGTTTAGAGCAAATGTTACAACAAACTTAGCCACATTTGATAAAATATGTGATTATGACAATAAAGTTGATCTCGTTGTCGTTTTCCACAGTAGACTAGAAAGAAATTTGGGTACTTTCATAACCTCTGATCCGAGCAGGTGAGAGCACATTCTTCCCTGACACATTAACTTCTATGTTTGAATGTAGCACTTAATATGGTTAAATTAGCTGATTAAGAGAATAAATTTATTCAAGTTAGGAAACTAATTATTTTATTTTTGTAAATATGTAGACTGATTATTTTACACTATGAAATCTCATGACTACCTGGCATCACCAATAGATCTTAGACTGTGAGGAAGTATAATGAGTAACCAAACAGTAACAAAGAGAATCAGGACATTTGTAAATATCATAAAAAGTATCATAAAAGTATCCATTCAGGTTCACAACCAAACACAATATGAGCTCATCCATGCTCTGTGATGCTTCTGAACATCTTGTCAGCATGCCTCTTATTTTTAGCAGTTAAAAATAAGCTGTATATTACTATATCATCTACTGCTGTTATGAGAGCAATTCAGCACATTACCATCGTCCCAAACACTGCTCTTAATATAACCTGAACTGAAATAGATGGAGTTATTGTAGTTACCTAGTGTCACTATGAAAGCAAAAGAAAACACATGAGGCTGTTTACTTAAATGGATAAAATGTCCTGTGCAGTCCAAGACAATTAATTTCGCTTCAGTTCCTTTTTACCATCCTCCTTCTATTGTGAAGTAAAATGGCATAGTTGCTCATTCAGCTTTTAGCACCACCTGGGGTACTTTACAGATGGTAATTTTTGAATCTCTACAATATAATTTAATAATTTGAAAATGTCTTCGTTTAAAAGCTTTTCAATTGACTTGAATAGGCTTTGGATCAGGCCCTTGGCTTTTTTTTTTTTTTTTTTTGGATGCATTTGTTGCCTCTGCGATGAGAATTTTTAAATCTAAGGATGATTTAAAACACAGTTTTGGTTTATTATTTCCTACCTGTTGTTCTGTTGTAAATTCTTTTCCTGTATCAATTATTAGCTTCACTGTGTGTAAGTTTTGTTTCTATGGCACTAGCAGAAGTTTCTGGTCTATTTTTATTTAAATCATGAAAATTTCACGAAGAACAAAGAGAGACACATTGATCCTTGTTTTATTGTCAATGGGCACTGAGCATTAGCAATGTGCATGACTCAATTCAGTATAGCTAAGTATTTCTTAATTTAGCACACATTAGCCAGGCTATATTTTTTCATCTAACTTAATGCCACTTTCATCTGGTCTGCATAAAGTTTGCTTTTATTAGTTAAGCCACATGAACATAATGAAAAGTCCTGAGATTAAGGATAGTATTGAGGTTCTGAGCAAATTATTTAGATTTCAGCAAAAACATATTTTACATATATTTATTTGCCATTTTAAAGGACTTTATTATAATGAATTATAATCTTGTGACATAATTGAAGAGAATAATATAGTTGATCGTATTTGTTGCACTCCACATCATGCAGAACACTTTGGCACCATATCTTGTGGTCTGAGTTTACCATTTGTGCTTTCTTTAAGAGGCTGATAAGAAATACCATTCAGATTCATTATATTTTAGCATTGGTAACTAGAGGAATTGCCCTGTACTGAAACACATTAGAAAGGAATTAACTTTAAACATTCTGGAATAGGTTCCCCATTGCAATCTTTCTTAAATGAAACAAGTTATTTTTACAAATAGCTTGTACTCCATCATCAATTACAGTGGGGCATCCAAAGTGTATATAACGCACACAAACACAATTTAAGATAAGGATTACATTTCTCTTTCTGCTCATTACAGAGCATCAATCCCTATAGCCAAGTTGTAAGTAGAAATGCAGACACTGAAATCTGGGTGGGAAAATATTGAAAAATGTTATTAAAGCTAATGTTAAAAAAATTATATAATACATAGGTTGGGGAAAGAGTGTCTGCACATCTGGTTGTACTGCTTAGATTATCCACAAATATAAAGTTATTTTTTAAAAGTCATATGATACATAGAGTACATAATCAGCAATAACCCAAATTTAGGTGAATAGATTTAACAATACAGTTTAGATATTAGAATCCGAATACTCGAGTACATCACTCATGAAAAAGTTGTACAGAGATTTGGTTGTGGAAAGCAAAGTATACCAATGAGTGGAGATTGTCCCTCAGTAATTGAGAATTAGGTTGGTTGTCCATTTAGAAAATACAATCCATGAAGAAAGTATTTGTTACTTTTCTGACTGCGCTTCTCATTGGCACTCCAGCTCATCCCTCCTGGTATTGCCGATGTCCAGTGATGTTCTATGTAGATGTCCCTCGACCACCTAATGGCGTCGAGTTGCCAAATCAGCCGAGCGTAATGCTGACCAATTCCGCATTCTCTAAGCACTCGCTCGTTACTGGGGTCCCATGAACCCAAGGCTCCGACGATCAGTGCATGTGTCTGAATCTGGTAACCCTTAGCTCTCAAGGTTTCAGCCAGATGGGCATATTTCTCTACCTTTCAAGCTCGGGCATCGTGGAAGGCCAGTATATGAGTTGTTACCCTTGAACCAGCTTCTGAGAAGGTTGTAACCAGAAGGTCACATCAGCAGACACCATATATCTATTATTTTATAATTGGAGAAGTAATGGGGGAAATGGAGATCTTCTGTAGAATATTTTCTTTCAAAGGCAGATTCTTTCTGTCCACAAAACAAACACAAACAGCAGAATGTGCTCTTTCCAAGAAGAGGAGTAGGTTGCTCTTCAGTTTTATGACTCTTTAATGAAAAAGACAGTGTAATTGACAATGGGTCATTCCAAAGCCTTAGAGCCCTTATTGAGTCAGGAGAAAGAAAGAAACTTTCTGAAGTAAAATTTGGTTTTCTTTGCATTAAATTAATCACTCTGACACAGTGGTTCCCAAACTTCAACAACCTGTGAACCCCTTTCACTAAAATGTCAAGTCTCGCGAGCCCCCTCCTAAAAATGAATATTTCCAGGGATTTTCTCCTTTACTGGAGTATAAATTATAAAAGCAGTGATCTTGGAAATATAAAATTTGTTTTTATGACATGATTATTACACACTATTTATTATTAATTATTATTTATCATTACAGTATTTTTATTACATTATGAAAATGGCAACACTCTTCCAAGATCTCACTTTCGTAGCTTGTATCACTTTGAATAAGCCTGTTATAAAACAAGGCTCCTATGTTTCATCAAGGAGTATCAGATGTGAAACAGCATGAAGGTATTTAAGAAACCAACCTAGAGTTCCTCCTACACAAGCATTCAGGTCTTGAGCAGTCCAGGCAAACAACGCATGTTACAACAAAGCTTAAACTTGTTCTTCATAATAATTTAAAAGACTATACTAGCTGCCTATTTAATTTTAAAAACAGCAAAAAATATCCACCTCCCTTTCCATTTCTTATAAGGAGTCTTGAAGTTTAAATCTCCTCATTGTGATAGATATGGTTGCTTTAATCTGCTTAGCTCTTGGAAGTCCAGGGATTCCAGGCTGCTGGCCCCGTGCTGCCCAGGGTCCCTAGGGACAACTCTGTCCACCATTAGGGATTTTTTTCCTGAGAACCCCCTGTAACATTTCGTGAATCCCCAGGGGTTCACGAACCCCAGTTTGGGAACCACTGGTCTATAGGTTTCTTGAGAAACATGGAAGTCAGAACTAATTGTAAGGATTCTGGGAATAGTTTTCATTCTTCCCCCCACCCCCTCCACACACACACATTATGGAGGAACAGGAAAGGAAAAGAAACTCATAAATCATAGCCACAATTTCTGTGACTTTCCTGGAAGAAATGATTATCTGTATGAGGTAACTTTCCAGGACACCAAACTTACAACCACCAAATCTACAGGCTGAAAGGATGGGGGTGGGATGGAAAGGGGGCATAAATTCTATTTAACAAAATATTTAGAATATAAGCTCTTTTAGTCATGGGTCATTCTTTCTATGTGTGTGTACAGTGTCTAGAAAAGCAGATCTCTAATTCCTTTGGCTATTACTGCAAAACACATTAATAGAGGTGCAGATCCAAAACATTGACATTTACTAGTTTAATTCTAGACATTGCTCAAGTAAATGGGCATTATGCATAAAGGAAATGAGGCCATTGCCCAAATATATAAAATGAATGTATAGATAGCAGAATGGCACCACATGGGGAAGATACCTATCAATCCCCCTAGTAACCAGATAGCTGAAACCTGGATATTTTTTACTTTTGTTTTGTTTTTTGCTCACATTCAGCTAAATCCTCCTGGATAAAGTTTGATATGACTGAAATAAAGGCATTTAGAGAAGAAAAGTGTTTAGTTGTACATAACCACAAAAGACTATCCCTGCTTCTATAACAATAATAGATGTGGAATCCCTTCAGGATAGCAGGACGGCAGTATTAACTTTGTCTGAGGAGATCCTTTGTTTTCCGAGAGTAACCTCACATGGGCCAGGCTCTCAACCTTATAACTATCCTCCTCCCCAACAACTAAAGAGCTCTTACTAATGTTCTCTAGAGGTATTGTCAATGAAGGAGCTCTACTCTGGAATTTGGCTTTCCCATTGGTGCAGTAGAAATTGTTGATTTTGAGAGCACACTATAAAGTTGATCTGCTTACTCAAGCTTTTGCACTGTGTGGATATTGTCTCCTGAGACACTCTGGTATAATTTAGAATGAAGTAAACTATTCCTGGTGGATCTTTTTCATGACTTAGAAAAAAGCACACCTCTCTTGGTGAAGGGGCTAAGAATTCATTCATTGTCATGACAAATTGTCAGAATCCTGGCAAAGGTAGGTAGGAATAGTGGCAGGAGCCAGGAACTGAAGCCAAGGGTCAAAGCCTGAGACAGAGTCAGGAATTGGGCCAAGGGTAAACAGGAGGTGTCAGTCAGTGTTGGAGTTCTGGGGGTCAATCAGGAGTCAGACTATAAGTCAGAGCTAAGGTCAATACCGGGAATTCAGAAGCAGAGAAGTAGGCTAGTCATGGCAGCTAGCTAGAGATCTGCATTGTTACCTGGGCATTGCCTGATATGCTCCATAGGCGTATATAGGATCAAGGAGACAATCAGGGATTACTAAAATGGGTCTTCCTTTGGTATGCAATGTCAGCAGCTTGTGAGTGACAGGGAGTGGCTAGATTACAGCTGCAGCCAGGTGGCAGTGTGAGGCTGTTGATTGTCTAATAGTCTTGCAGGCCTGGGTTCAAGTCCTATCTGTCCTTATATCATCTCTCCCCTAGGGACGCTGCCTGCCTGGCTGGATTTGTCTGAATGGGGTTCATGGAAGGCTGCCACAAGGTTGGGTGCACAGACCTGGGATGTCAGCTCCCAGGATCATTCCTTGAGGTTATAGCCTTTCATATCAATGAAAGGCTGAGGGAGCAATGTTTCATTTTAGAGGCCAGTATATTGTAGACTGTGTATTTGTCATGAACCTGGTTTGCACTGCAGGGGAGGCAGTTGTGTTCAGTGCACACAGGGGCTGTTGATATGTGGCTTCAGTAGAGATGCATGAAACACTGGGTGGACCCTTCTAGAATCTGGGTAGTCAGAGCCAAATGGTGACCCGGTTTGCGATGGGGCTGGTCCGTATGAGATGTTGTGCTGAAAGACACACCGTCTTTCCCACAGCAAATGCCAGGCCTTCCCAATGCTGAAGGTCAGCATGTCACTTGTAGTCCTTCTTTACATTCTCAAGATGTGTTTTAAGCTCCTACTGGACCTCATGGATCTGCCAGACCCAGCTGGTAGCTGCAGGGTACATAGAGGTGAAGTTTATATAGAAAGGACTCTGCCTAGTGAAGAATACTGTGAGCATTGTTGGCAAACTCTGCTTGGTGCAAGAGGGCTGACAGGTCATTTTGATGATAATTCGTAAAGCATCACAGGAATTGCTCCAAAATCTGATTCACTCTGACTGGTCATCAGCCTGTGGATGGTAAGTGGAGGACTTTGATTTGATTTGAGGACTTCAGTAACTCAGCCAGAGGTTAGGGGTCTATTACATGAGTGGGTGGGTGAGGTTCTGTGGCCTGCAATGTGCAGAAGGTCAGACTAGATGATCATGATGGTCCCTTCTGACCTTAAAGACTATATATCTATGAGACTTATGAGCATGGACCAGAAGCAACCATAGAGTTTTCTGCCAAAACTGTGACACAAATTCTGGTTCTCAGTCAGACAATCCATTTGGGGGAGTCCACATAGACAGCTGACATGTTCCACCAGAAGCTGAGCCATTTCCTCTGCAGAGGGCAGATGCATGACGGGAAGGAAGTGGCCATTTTATTTAGTTAGTCTACCACCATGAAGATGACTGCCTGTCAGACACAGGAAAATCGACTATAAAATCGAGGATAATAGCCGCCCAGTATTCAGACGGGGTTTCTGAAGGCGTTAGGGTGCAAGCACATAGCTCATAGTAGTGGACCGTTATGCATGTCCAGGGTCACCAGAAGGAGCAGGCAACAAGTGATAAGTCTTGATGTAGCTGAAGTGGCCCACTAGCAGAGCCTCATCACCTCCTGTTGGGGTTGTCTACATGGAATGCATAAGCAGGCCTTGATGTAGAGAAAGCCATCTCACATCTGGTGTTGTCCCTTACTTTTTGCCTCAAGGTCCCTGGGAAAGGGCTCCTCCTTCCTAGCTGAACAGATTTGAAGCAGGTGGTCTTGAGGAATGGCAGTATCCATGAAATTATGTGACTTGAGTACATATGATGGCTCCTCACAGGAGTTGTCATGATTGGGCAAGTATTCCCCTTGTTCCAGGACAGGGCAATGACTGCCTTGTTCTGGCCTCCTGGGTGATAGGTGTTGGTAAGCATGTGAAGAACAGGAGTCATTGGAGCTGTCGTTGGTTCAGCACCTTTGACCTATGGAGATATTACAAGTTTTTATGGTCTGTGGGCACTTGTTTCAGGTATCGGGCACCTTTGAGCTGTTGGTGCCACCATTCCTTGGATACAGCTTTGATGGAAGCTTCTTATTCTGCTGGTGTGAGTTTCTGGGAGTAATAAGTACATGGGAGTAAGTGCTGTTAGAGATCCACACCTTTGGGAAAATATTGTGCTGATTGATATGTTAGATGATTCAGTCTTGACAACAAAGGCTCAAGTTGTGTCAGGATGGATGAGGAGTGGAACACTGGTGAAGGCCATATTTAGTTGGTTGAATGCCCTTTGAGCCTCTGGAGACCAGGTGAAGGAGGTGTGTCTGGAGAGGAGCACTGTCAATGGGGCTAATCAGTCCCAAAACCCAGGAAAGAAGTACCTACAAAAATTGGCAAACCCTAGAAAGAATAACTCTCCTTGATATTCTTGGGGACTGCCCAGGCCTGAACATTGTTCACCTTCCTGAGGTCCATTCAAAGTCCTTCAAGGGACAAGACATAACCTAAGGACTGCTGATCAAAGCTGCACTTCTCAAGCTTTGCACATAGGCCATGTCATTCGAGCTGATCCAGGATTGACCAGACATGTCAAGTGTGCTGTTCAGGGCTCACCAAGAAGAGAATATCATTGCGATAGACTCTAATGTATTGGCCTAGGATGTCCTGAAATACCTCATTCATGAAGTGATGGAATATTATTGGGGTGTTTGTAAGACCAAATGCCATTAACAAGTATTCATAGTGGCATGCTGGGTTCAAATGACTGTTTTCCAGTCATCCTCTGCATAAATCCCCATCAGGCTGCATGTTCCTCTCAGATTACGCTTGGTAAACACCTGGGCTGATTGTATGCAATCCAACAATTCCAGAATTAGTGGGAGAGGTTATTAGTTTCTGATGGTTACCTTGTTGTGGGCCGAGTAATCCACGCACCAGCACTGGGTCCCATCTTTCTTTTTAATGAAAAAAAAAAAACAACACTGGCAAAGGAGGTGGAGAGACTGATAAATCTCTTGGCCAGCTGCTCCTGGAGATAGGCTTGCAGAGCAGCCAGTTCTGGCTCAGGCATGGCATAGATGCTCCTGAAAGGTATCTTGGCTCCAGGCTGCAGCTCAATTGGACAATCATAGTCACAGTATGATGGTAGGACATTCATAATGTTCTTCTCAAAAACATCTGTGTACAGGGCCGGCTCCAGGCACCAGCCCACCAAGCGTGTGCTTGGGGCGGCGCCTGGAGGGGGGCGGCGCGGCGGGGCGCTCCAGCCCGAGAGCAGGGCCGCGACTGGGCTCGCCGCCCTCCCCGCGGTGCTCCGGCCGCCGGGGAGAGCGGAGTCCCGGCCGGGCTCTCCGCCCTCCCCCCAGCGCTCCGGCCGGTCGGGGAGAGCGGAGAGCCCCGGCCGGGCTTGCCGCCCTCCCCCCGGCGCTCCGGCCGGTCGGGGACTGCGGGCTCGCAGCCGGGCTCGGCGCTCTCCCCTGCCGCAATGGGGGGGGGCGGCCGGTGGCTTTTTTGCCTAGGGCAGCAAAAAAGCCAGAGCCGGCCCTGTCTGTGTAGTCATGGTACTTTGAGGGAAGACTAGGAGTCTGCTATGGACCAGCTTGGCCACAGCCTGGACCTGAGAACTACTCAGTGGCAACCTGGACTCAGGCTGGAGGGATGCATCTTGAAGCTGGGATTGTCTGGTGGTGTGCACAGGCAAACATACTGACAGACTTCAAAGCAGAAATTGACTTTCTGCTTATGCCAAAGGACATAATTCCTTCCATAAGGCCAGCGACAAGATGCTGAGAATGATGGGGAAGTGTGACAAAGGAATTGCTCTGAACTATAGGATTTCCTCATGGTCCTGAGTAACAATGTCCAGGGATGCCATTTCCACTGTTACTGGGCTTGAGGATAGGAGCGAGTCTTCTAAAGTCAAGGGTCATTTTTTGCTGCACTGAGATGCCCAAGGCTTGTGCTGTTTTGGCATCTATAAAGTTATCCACAGCCCCAGAGTCCGTGAGTGCCCACTATGGGGGTATTTGTTGGAGTTTTCCTGGGATGTGCAGGCAAACCTGGACTTGCAAGTGTGGTGAGAACTCGCTGTGCCTTGGACATGCTTTGGTAAGAAGTGGGGAGGAGTCAGCAGGGTGGATACCCAGGGCTTGCCTTATCAGTCCCCTTTACTGGGCCTGGGCTTGGTCATTTTACAACTTTTTCTGTGCGAGAGCAAGTGTGTGGCCGGATTCTCCACAGTAGAAACACAAGCTATGGTGTCAGTGGCACTTCCTCTGCTTGGGAGTCAGGGGACGATGGGCTGTGTTGATTTGCATGGGTTCTGGGACTGGGCTAGAAATGGGTCCTGGGGGATATTGGCTAGATGGCAGCACAGCCCCTCTTCCTTTCTTTTCTTCACTCATGCAGCCTATTGTCAATAGCGATGGTGAGGTCGACAAAGACATCTACGTTGATCAGGGTTTATATGCAAGCTAGCTCATCTTTGATCTCTTCACATAATCCGCAATGGAAATGGTAGAGCCAGGCTGCTTCATTCCACTGTGTATTAGAGCTGAGTTGCTTAAAGTGGGTGGCGTAGGAGGTGGCTGATCCCTGCTCTTGCCATAGTTCTTGCAGGGCTGTTTTGACCAAGCTAGCGCAGTGAGCATTGTTGAAAATAAAGGAAAAGACCTGGAGGAACTGTCCCAGTTTGATAGTATCAGGCTCTGTCATTCTAATAGGGGCAAAGCCCAATCCAGCATCCCTCCCTTCAGGAGTTTAATTATGAATTCTGCTTTGGCCGGGTCAGTGGGGTAGAACTGGAAGTGGAGCAGGAACAGCAGGTAATGTTGGCTGATGATAGCCCTAAATTTTTGGTGGTCTCAGTTGAAACACTTTGGGAGGTGAAGTGTTGGACTGGGGTCCAGGTGTGCATGTTTGGACACTGTTCTCATCCTGCAACTGGGAAGCCTGCTTTCACAGTATCTGTTTCTCAGTAGCATACTGTGCCATTTGGGCCCATAGTGTGGCGTTTTCATTGTCTAGTCAGGTGGCCTGCACCCACAGGAACTGCTTGTCAGATAAGAGCTGCATCACCTACGTTCGCAATGTGAGAAGTTCCTCCTCGGGGCTGTCAACCCATTCAGGTGTGTCTAGTACCCTTTGGGAGATGGTGAGTAGTGGGTGGCCCAATGCCTCCATGTCCTCACAGCGGCCATCTTCTCCACAGGTTAGGGGGTCCAGGCAAACTGTTAGGATCCTGTACAAAGATAGACAGGAGCCTGAGAGCCAAGAACCAAACTCATACTTCAGAGCTGGAATTGGAGTCAAGTGTCAAGATGAGGTTCAAAGTTAGAGTCAGGAGTCAAGCCAAGAGTCAGACACAGTCAGGAATCAGGCTGAGGGTCAATACTAGGTATCAGGGTCTGTTTTGGGCTTCTGGCACTTGACTGTGAGTCAGAATCCAAATCAGAGCTGAGGTCAGTACTTGGAGTTTAGAAGCAGTGTGGTTGTGGCAGCTAGCTAGGGATAAGCATTGTTGCCTGGGCACTTCCTGGTACACCCCATAGGCATATACAGGATCTAGGAGCCAATCAGGGATCTCTAAATCAACTGTCAGTTGGATCACTAGAGGTGGGACTTTCCATCGTGTTCAAACTCTGCACAACCCAGATTATGGGTCAGAGGGGATGGGCACATTAGAGCTGCTTCTGTGTGCCAGTATGGGGATGCTTGTTGTCTGGTAGCTCTACAGACCAGCGTTCAAGTCCCACTGATCCTTACACTAATGTATTTATGTCAACAGTAGAAAGGAAAACCTTGGTAACTGTGACTTGATCAAAAGCTGGTCTCTCATGACCAGGAAAAGATCCGTGGTTTGAGTGGTCTGTTCTCCTAAAGGAACATATCTACATTGACTCAAGTAATCTGTTTTGATGACTAGATTTCCTGCTAGGTGAATCACATTTGATTTACTGTTTTTTTCTGTATTCAGAATTCTCTGTTTTTGAGGACCATTATATTCGTAATTCACCCCTGTTTGTTAAAATATGTTATTACTTCAGTATCATTTAAGAACTCTGACTGTGATATCATGAGAGGATTTTTTCAGGCCTAACTGGAAGTTGAAGATAATACAGAAATTTCAGAAGATTAGCTTTCTTTTCTCCTACCAGGATCATGTCTCCTGTACTGATTTGGCTGGAAGATGAGTCTGTTTAGTTTAACAGACTAATCTCTTGTTATCCAGGCATGCTCTTGTAATTGGATTCCTCTTGATGAAGTGTCCACCGCATCAGAGATGTCTTTACTCATTAGTGAATTACTGACCCTTTAATTGAAAACTCCCTACTCTGTTTCCACTTAGCTTCCAAACATGTCATTAGAGGACTGGGATGAAAGGAAGCCTAAGAAACAATATTTTAGCAAGATGTCATACGATCGGTAATGGATGTATTTGTAATAGTGATATTCTTTGAAAATTTAAATTTCTTTTAATGGCTGAACTCTTTCTGAAGTGCCTATGACTAGACTTGCACCATTTGGTCCTGATTTCAATCTTAATTACATCCGTGTAAATCAGGAGGAGTAACTCCAGTTGAAAGCAACCTCCTCCTGCCATCATCATTAGAAATTTTGAAAATGTTGAAGGAACACCAGTTGCAGGGAACAGTGAACATCATTTGTGCTGGCTGATGCCCTGGATGGGGCAATTAGAGCCAAAGCTCTGCCTATACCCAGCCCGTCTTTTCCCTCGTGCATGAGGGGAGAAGTACCAGGCCCATTTTCATTTGCTTGCATGGCGTGCATGAGTGATTAAACATTTCTGAAAGCTTTTTATAGATTAAAATTATGGTGTTCTGAAGACATACCATACAAAGACCCTTAAGGCAAGCATGTTAGTATACAACAAACCCATTGTGGAACTGCGTAAACAAGTCTGTATAAAGTAAAAATCACCCTGAATCATCTCCAATAATCGTATGCAAACTTTTTATGTTATAACATGTTTCATTAATTCTTCTTCTTTTCATTTATCATTGATTTTGAGTGCCTTTGAAATTATGAGTTCCAGACAAATTTTGAAGCAGAGGTGCTAAGACATTAGAAGATAGGATAAAAAGCTGAAACAGTCTCTTCAAGTTCTGTGGTTGTCCATTGCTGCTAATTTGCTCAATTAGTAAAATATGGTTAAAATGCACATTATTTTATTCTCTTTTTATAGCAGACATAATGCAAATCAGTATTATATAACTGATCAATATTTTCTATTATTTTTCCATTTTGCATTTAAATATTGTCTCTGAGCACGGGCTTTATGCCAAGTTGCAGTTACAGCCTCACTTAAGTTCCAATAATATATGTATCAGTATTTCCAATAATAAATATTTTAAAACTGTTTTATACTCATAAAAATTAAACTGATCTCCCCCCCCCCCCAAAAAAGGAATGGACAGAAGAAATAATCTCTTAAGTACACTCCTTTAAAACCGTTTTAAAATATTTTAAGCTGTTTCAAAAAATGTCAAACCTATTTTACCTTGTTTTATACAACTTGTCTAGAAGTTCACTTTCAGCTTCTTTCAAGTATTTTGGTGTTAGGATACTTTTCCAGCCCCAATTTCCAAATAATATAGTACTTTGGAAGTTGGGGAATTTACTACTTTGGCTTAGTATATAGTGTGCAGGTACTGACGAAAAGAGCCGTTCTCCTTTAATAGGATCATGTTAATGGCTTAGTTCTCATTGAAACCTGCAGTGGGTAGGAAACATTGTTTAAAATAAAATAACTTAATCTTTTGCATGAGTTAGTATTATTATTTACTTGGGTTATGGCAGCCCCTATGGGCCCCAGTGGAGATTGGAACCCCACTGTGCTCGACCTTGTACAAACATTTTTATATTTGAAAGGATGTTGCATGGTTCAGCACAGCAGCACATGGAATCAAATCTGTTACCAAGTGCTGTCCGGGCATCATCTTTTAATTTTTGTTTCTAGCAGCTTGTCCCTAGTCTGCCTAATTGCATTATAATGGTTTTATGTAGTACCATATGCTAAAGGATAACATTTTCTTTCCTGGACAGAAATTCATTTTGTATTAGGCTTGGAATACCTGTTTTGGAACTGTTCTTGTGTTAACCAATGCCACAGACAAACCACAGGTACTAAAACTTTGAGAATTAAAAAAAAAAAAAATAGAAAGGAAGCTTCTGTGTCGTCTTTAAATTCTTGAGAATCAGAAATGCACAAAGTACATTATATGTTTAAATACTGGAATTTAATTAGCACCTTCATTCAGAAATAGAGTTTAGCTTCAACAGCTAAATGAATGGTTACATGTTTTTTCTTACCATTGGTTGCTATAGCACACTAGTTTATTTCTTTTCTATTCAATTGTCTTGCTTTAGTAAGTTGCTTTTGATAAATGAGTATCATGCATAACTGAAGCTATGTAACAGACTAATTTGTTATGTTGAATGGAATAAAGTTTTATGAGAAGGAAACAGTCTGTCTTTATGGCTAATTGTAGGGACAATCATATCTCATGAAGACTGTGATAAGATTATAATGTGAGCATCCTCAGCCATCCTTGCCAGAATCGTATTTAAAAAAAAAAAAAAAAACCCTCAAAGGTGGGAGTGCTGCTGCACTTCCAATTACAATGCAGATTTATTATTATTGAATAAGATTACTTCCTTGCACATGTGGTTTTCTTGTAAATGCCTTTTTTGGGAACAGAGCGACGTAATAACTACTTACTAAATAGCTTAATAGAATTTCTGAATTTGAAGATGAAAAATGGATTTCTAGTTTAATGGGAAAGAAGACTTGCAGTTATAGCTGCATTATTTAAGTAGGTAGGAGAAAATTCTTCTTAATTTAAAACTCATTATATATATTAGGCAAAGTATAATTTATTGGAGTTTATTTTGCTGTCTTTTTGCTTAAATAATGCACTGAAATAATTCAGAATTCAGAACTTGACAGGTATCAGAATGACTTCTTGCTCTGCATCTGGGGACAGCTGTCCATTGTGGGACCAGCAACATCACTCTGATCAGAGTGAGTGCTGGAAGGAAGGCTAATCCAAGAAAAAAAATTAACGAGGGAGTGAGACACAGAGGGCAGTGAGGGAGTTGGGAAAATGACTCGGCCCTTGAGCATGACAGAAAGATGAGTTGTCCTATTTAGAAAACTAGTTGGATAGTCAGAGAAGCCCAATCCCAAAGGCAGTACAGTTCAAATGAAAGCTTTGAAGAGCTCTGCATCAAAAGGAAAGCTTTGCCCAGGGAAGTAAAGGATGCACCAGAACAAGTCACTGCCAGTGACTGTATCAGTCTTCTTGCAATCAAGTCCTGCTCAGCTGTGAGTGAGTGTTCTTGTGTCTGTATGATTCCCAGATGCTGCTTTCTGTTCAGAGAGAAAGACAGACAGGATCTCTATCAATTCCTCTGGGAAACCTTTGGTGTCTGGAGGTCATTAGATTAGCAAGATGTTCAGGCTAGTCTTGTCTTGGGATTCACAAATTTAAGTTTCAATCGAGCTTTTCCTGCATTTGAGTTTGGTAGGGAACAGAATAGGCATTCTGACTCCTGAGTTGTCATCCCTTGGACTCAATCTGTGGTGAACAGACCATTCTGGAAGGCAAGGTAAGCTAGTGTAGGCCTTTGGTGACAATCATACCAGGTTCTATGATGCTGACCAAGTCAGATGAGTCGGCAAAAAAACTGAATGGTAAAATGCTTATTGACTCTGCATTGATCAGCATGTCGGCTTTTGTGTCCTTGTGAGGTAGCTGTTTGCAGCATGTTGGATGCAGCTGTCTGATGATCTTTGCAGGCAATGGCTGGTGTTTCCTCTGTCTATTTAATACTGTTAATGACTTGTGTGGAGTAGCAATTCAGATGGGTATTTGTCCTTTTTGACCATAGTGGTGCATCAAATGCCAAGAGAGCAACAAGACTGCTCAAATCCAAAAGGGACTGAGTAAAATGATCGGTTGGTGATGATCTTGACCATGCCCTTAGCATTCCTAGAGGATGCTAAGTGCATCCTTGACATGCTAAGGGACTATTTTCTGAGGAGGGGCAACACTTCTCTTCAGAGTAGTGCAAAATGAGTTTTCAAACGGGCTTTGTTTTAAAAAAATGTAGGTCAAGAGGTAGTGAGCGAGGTAACCTGAGGTGGTGATGGTACATTGCAGTGAAAGAGAGGCCCCTCTCTTTGTCATGGGGCAAGGAGTGAGAATAAGGAGTACTTTGCATGTCAGGGCATCACTGCTGAGCCCCCAATATCACCTCCTTTCATTTGTGCTCTGGGAGCTAGGGGAAAAAGGCATTTGTATGCTATGACAAATTATCTTCTTAGAGAGGCTGACAAACACACACACACACAGAATCCCAGGTTTGGAGAGGTTATGATGATAATTGCTAGGTATTGTTTCCAAAATGAAGCACTCTACATATTCTCCCCTCAGATGATGAAAGCATCATAGATACTTAGGGTGTATTTCAATCCATATGTAGTCCAGAGACCTGCATATATTCTGTGCCTTGATCTCTGCAGAGTAGTATTTCTAAATTTCTATAATTGAGTGTTTCATAATATTGATATCTTGAGTTACATTTAGTTTTAAGAGGGAAAAAATACCTTGCATAGAATACTTCTGTTAATGCTTTCAAAGTATTTTCTGTAGATACCTCTTTTAAGCTACTTTTGTGATGAGATTGCCTAAACAGGAATGGCAGGAATTGGTCCTAAATAAAGATTTCTACAGACCTATGTAAAAGAGCGTATGCATTTCTCCTCAGAAGTACTGTACCTAGAGGTGACCCTACATGCTCTAAGAGGCTGACGCAAAAGCCCATTGATGTGAAGAGAAAGACTGCTGTTGACTTCAGTGGGCTTTGGATCAGGACCTACAGGCTCTTTGTACATCCATTTCACACCAATAAGGAGAGAGAACATATATCATATACATTCATAACTCAGCCCTGTCTTACTATCTCCTCTCTTCCTTATCTCTACGCTACAGGAGAACATTAAAAAGGGTTATGCTCCTTTGCTGGACTATTTATTCTACTGAAGGTCTTATTGACAAGTATTTAAATACATATAATCCCATTAATAACATTCCATTTGACTTTTATATGTCATAAAATGGTAGTGACTTACCTCTCAGATGTGATACATTTGCATAAAGAGAGAAACATTTTTATACTGGAGCTGTATCCATCTGCATTATTAATATTAGAAGAACTCCCATTACAAGTGACAATTTTAGTGCTTGAGAAAATCAGTATTAATTTACACATGTTCTTGACATCTTGTTGCATTTTGTGTTCTCTGTCTGCAGCAGTTTATTTCCTTACATCATCATGAATGTAAGGAATTATTTTTCTGTCATGTACTCTCCTTTGTTGTGCCTTCCCATGGTTTGATGAGATGCTCCTGTGCCACTGTAATTAGCATGTGATAGCTATAAATTGTGTGATTTTTTGAAAACATGACTTTTCAAATTTTATAGGTAGTCCATTTGAATATATTGCATGTAACAATGTGCAGGAAGTTTTATTATACACCTCTACCCCGATATAATGCAACCCGACATAACACGAATTCGGATATAACACGTAAAGCAGCGCTCCGGGGGGGGGGGGGCGGGGCGGGTCTGCGCACTCTGGCGGATCAAAGCAAGTTTGATATAACGCGGTTTCACCTATAACGCGGTGAGATTTTTTGGCTCCCGAGGACAGCGTTATATTGAGGTAGAGGTGTACTATTATTCTGACTCCTTGTCTACTGGAGTGCCACAAAACTAGTGTCTGAACATTGCTAAAGTTGATATAGTCTTACTCCAAAGCATTCCTTCTCTACATAGGACAAGAGATTAATGCCGTTAAATACTTCAGTGCAGATTCTAAATGGGCCTTGACAGTTCACCTATCTCTACCATTTGCCAGTATAATTTTAATGCATACTTTAATATTCACAACTTTTAATTTCCTTTGTTAATTGAGAAGAAAAACTATGATATGGCCTGTTTGACAGGTAAGAATCATTATCTGCTGTGAGAATTGGTAGTTGTCCAGAGAGAAGTAGGTTAGTGATATACATATACATACAAAGATCTTACCCACAAAGCTTACCTTACTCATTGCAGTGTTTCCCTATCCTTCTCCCTTGATAGAACATTTGAAGGTTGATTTACACCAAAGACCAGGTATGTTAGAGAGTTACATAGAGAATTTGTACACATTCAATTTCTTTTAAACTGTTGAAGGTGTTGAAGAGATGATCAAGACTTAACTTAATAAACACACACACACACACACACACACACACACACACACTTCACAGTGGAACTTAGTCATTTGTTTATTTTTTTCTAGATGTGTATAATTTTTTTATTGCTTGATTGTAGGTTGCAGGTTTATGTAAGTGCCTTTATTCTTTTATCTGGGGGAGGTGGGGTTGTTGTTTTTTCCCATGCACTACACACAACGTAGACTATATAATAATATATGTTTATTATATCATTATTACTAGAGCTGGTCAAATTTTTTTGAATTTGAAAACTTGAAAGAAAAAAAAAGAGAAAATGAGCATTTTTCAACCAGCTCTAATTACTGCTTTCCTGTAGCTTAAAATAACTAAATTTAGATAACTTTAAAGTAAAAGTCAAGAAAAAGAAAATCCAATGGGAAATTCTTTTTGAATAGCACCTGAGTTAGGAGCCCAAGTCCCATTTGCAAAAGGGACTTAGGAGACTGAGGGATTGTCTGTGCAGGGCAGCAGCAGGGTCTACATGGGCCAGTTGGTGCACAACACATTGGTGCACTTTAGTGCCCTCTAGTGTACAACACTGTACTGTGTAGAAAAGACAACAGGACTTAGGCTACTATGTGTGTAAGTCCTTTCTGAAAACAGAAGTTTTGAAACATTTATCCCAGACCAGTAGTTGAAAGGAAGAAAAAATATTATGCAGATGTGACTCTATTCTGACTTCTCAGTAACTGTATTTGTATAATAACATAGCCACTTTGAGTTGCTGGGGGATATTATAGTTGTGGATCATATCTGAAAGGACATGGAATTTCAGTGGTGTTTTAGAGACAGTCCACTACATCAGTGTGGGCAGACGCAAACCATTACACACATTGTTGAGGACTGCAACTTCCTGGAGGTCTTTGTGTCTTGAACATTGTTGATAAGAATGCTGTGGCTTGGCTTGACCAGAATACATATAGTAAATAAATGTCTGAAAGCACATTTTTTTAGGTATAGTATAATGCTTCTCTGAGTGACAAAATACAACACGGATATCGTTTTCAAGTAGGAAAGCAGAACAACTATGTACAATTATGATGCTATATATTAAGGGAAACAATTTGTATTTATGGGGCCAATGTTTCGTTTTGCTCTAAATCAGGCTGTTGGTTTGATGCATTGCTAAATTCTTACTCCGTGCCTAACAGCACCTGCTGTGTTATTTATCATCTAGGGTGTAATGATACTTGTGCCTCGGGGGATGACGAGTTTACTAGCAGCTGAATCGCTGTGATACCGCGTGGGTGTAATTCATAAAATTCCGTGTGAAAAAGCCAAAAATATTGAACCTGGTGATATTTAGGGTTGCCAACCCTCCAGGATTGGCCTGGAGTCTACAGGAATTAAAGATTAATCTTTAACTAAAGATTATGTCATGTGTTGAAATTGCCAGGAATACATCCAACCAAAACTGGCAACCCTAGTGATATTCTAAACAAAAAGAGCTCTCAGCCATACTTGTAGCCCTTTCTATCACTTTACACTGAGTCAACAGACATTCTACGCTTCAGAGTGATGTTTGGAGTTATTGTGAGTGCTGGTTGTGTCGTTGTGTGGGTGGGTTTTGCTAGGAGATTTGTGTTGATTTGTGCAAGCTGCAGTTGGATGCATGGTGGATATGGCAGATGGGCCAAGTAATCCACCATCCACAAGTCTCCCTCATACAACCAACGACATTCCTGCACAAATTAGCTATATAGTCAGGGTGGTGATTGGCTGAGTTACTTCTGATATCACAGTAGTCTAGGACTCTTGGCAGTTGCAATTACACTCAGGTGTAATTCATAAAGTCAAAAGAGCTGAGAACTTCGGATGGTAACAGACAGCAAATCTCAGTGATGGTTCATCTTGGTGATATTCTGAACAACAAAGAGCTCTCAGCCATGCTTGTGGCTGTTTCCATTGCTCTGCTCTGACTCTATAGACTTAATAGCCTTCAGAGTGACAGGGTGACATGCCTGGAATCTTATTATATAGACCACCAGTGAAAGATTGACCCATATATGTGCAAATATCAGATGCTAGCTTGATATCCCATTGAATCCCACAGCTGGGTAAATTGATTTGGATCTGCAACTGGAAATATGTGACTGTTCTATAAATCTGACACCAAGGGCATCACAGTACCAGAGTATCTCAGCCCTAGAAAATGTGTGAATGCTCCACCCTTCCTGAGATTTTCCATACCTGTCAGGTTCTCCCAAAATCAGTGTTACTCTGCCTGTTTCCTTCTGAAATGGAATGAACCTCTAAAAAACCATGCACACACAAAAAGCGCACACACTAGACAGCCTAAGAGTTACCTACAATTACAAGTTGATGATGTATTGAACTTATTTATACGTAGGGAGCTGAGACATAAATGTCAAAAACTGGTAAATGTTGCATTTAAGGACTCTTAGGGTACGTCTACATTGGAGTTGGGAGGTATGATTCCCGGTGCAGATATACTTACTAGCTCAGCTTGAGCTAACATGCTAAAAAAAATAGTAGTGTGGGTGTTGCAGCATGTGTAGCAGCATGAGCTAACCACCCAAGCCTAAGACCACTTGACCTCTTGGGTCCACACTCTGATGGCTAGCCTGAGCTGCTGCCCGTGCTGAAGTGTCCACACTGATAATTTTTGTGAGGTAGCTTGAGCTGAGCTAGCATGAGTCTGTCTATCTGCACTGGGAATCAAACCTTCCCCCGGCCGTGTAGACATACTCTAAGCAGATTAAGACAATTTGTGTGGCATCTACAGATTAGAAGCGATTTTATATTTCTTGTAGCGGGAGATGCTCTTTCTTTTAAATGTATTGATTGATTGATTTTTCTGCCAGATTTTATTTTCAGAGACAAATTTCTTTCATCTGAACAATTCACTCATGCTAAGAAAATATATGGAAAAATGGTTATCCTGAATATCCATGGCTTCAAGATTTCCACCCAGTGAGTCTGGACATTTATCAGTTTATCTAAATGAGGGTTTAAGGCCAGATTTTTTAAAGGTATTTAGGTGTTGCTCTGTTCAGCTCAGAAATTCCTAAGGGCACAAACAGAGTTAGGTGCCAAAGTCCAATGTTTGGGTGCCACGGACATTCACAAAACCACCGCTCTGCTGCCACTTATCCCTATAGGCATCTAAGTTTCCAAGAATGGACATGCACAATGCTGCCTAAATCCTGATGCTGCCCCATAGTCAATGAGCGACTTGAAGCCCTCGCTCATGACTAAAGGCTGGCTATATCCTCAAAGTAGGCCTTTTCCTATCTATCTTGCCTGTGTGGCCTAGTCCCATAGACATGCTCAGAACGTGCCTACACTACACATAAGACAGCCAGGGGCACGCAGGTTGGTAACTTGTAGGGCAGGAGAGCTAGCATGTGTCTGCCCCAGAATACCCAATAGCCCAGTGGTTAGGGCACTTACTTGGGATGGGGGAGTCCCAGGTTCCCCACTCTGCCTGATTTGGAGCAGCCACTTCAACCCAGATCTTGCACAGGTCTGGTGGGTGTCCTCTCCACCAGGCTATTGGATATTCTGGAGTGGATCCCACAAGTGGGGAGGGTCTCAGAGCTTGGGCTCCAGCCTGAGCCCAAATGTCTATGCTGCAATTGAACAGCCCCTTAGTTCAAGCCCTGCGAGCCTGAGTCAGCTGACATGGGACGGCCCCAGGAGTTTAATTGCATTGTAAACATACCCTAGAAGTCTCATTGAAAGTTAATGGTGCTTACGCTCCTATATATGATATATATATGATTCTGCATGGATATCTCCAAACAATTTACATTTTAAAAGTTGTATGTTTTCTTTGAGTGAAGGTCTCTTGTGGAGACATTTTTTTAAAAATGTAATCGGAGTACATCAGTGATCTCAGTGTATACATTCTGCAAAAAAACCAAAACAAACCAAACAAAAAACCCCACTACAAATATGTATATAAATATAGAACAGAAAGAAAAAGCTAGTCGATGGTTCATTCCACCGGTTTATTTGAGACTGCAATGGAAATAAACCATGGACTATGCATAAAATATTCTGTTTGGAATTGATAGCATTCATTAAATCATTTGGAATGAAGAAAGGTCTGTTTGTACATTGACTCTGAATTCAAAAATAGGCATGAATGCAGAGCCTTTAATCTTGGCAGAGTTAAGTACTAAGATGTCCTAGAAATTGATTAGATTTAGAGGTAATGAACTTAATGTGAAGGTCAATTAGTGTAGGTAGATTGTTTTTTAAGTTATTTAGACAAGAGTTAGGTCTTGCATATTTTATTCCATTCACTGAGCAATTAATATGCAGACAGAAGGAACCTCAAAAAGAATTTAAATAATGCTTAGCATTGCTTATGAAATACTGTACCTCTGTAGGCTTATTAGGCTTAATTTTATGTCACGAATAGAAATGTTGTGACACAGGTTTTACCACAGCTGATTAATAGTTCCTAACACTTTTCTAGACAATGCAGTTGGAACAATGAAATTCTTTGGAGATATCTTAAAACAGAAATATTTAATATATTATGTATCATAATAGAGTCTACTATGGCAGCAAATATCAAAAGCTGGCACACTGGTCTATTTCACATTTAGATGGAAGTGTTTCTAAAATTTGTTTTTGCTTTGTATATGAAGACACACGAATAACACCTTGGTGTAATAGAGATTGTTTTCTTTTAAATAGTGGGAATATAATATGGATTAGATATGATGGGGCAGAAAATAGCACCAAGTTATAAGCTTTCCAAAAATCTCAGTTCACAATGCTCATTAGAGACTTTTTTAGAGTTTGACACCAAATTCTTTGAAGATTCTATGTGGATTAGGTATGTTCCAGTGTGGGAATGTAGGGGCTGAGTAGCGCAGTCCCTGCAATTGGCCACTGTGGTATCAAGCAGAGGAACTGAGAGCAGGTAGCTTGTCACGCTGTCTTCTGAATGCTTGCTTCCTCCCTCCCAACCTCTGCTACTGCTAGAGCTCTGACATTGTGGAGGACGAGGACCATGAAGTAGCCTGACTGAAATGCAGAGAGGTCAGGACCTGGGTGGATGGCATCAGGCCTGTGGCAAGAAATTGGGGGCCCCAGTACATCATATTCAATGAGGTGCCATTTCCTTCCATTGCACTTGATTTATACCGATGTGATCATATAATCATTGAGTTTGCCTTTGATCTGCCAGCCACCACATCCAACGGAGAAGGCCTGGCTGCTGTGGGCCGCTCCCTCCAATGTGGGGGGAGAGCCCTCAGGTCCGTGGACCGAGTCCGGTCCAGGAGGCGGGTGGGGGGGACAGGCTGGAGGGATCGGTTGGAAAGTTTCTTGCCCTGGGGAAAGCGTGCAGCCGCCGTGGGCTTGGCTGGATGCCATCCGCTGCCAATATATGGAAAACCTGAAATGGAAGCCAGACCAGGGCAAGGCGTTCAAGGTGACATGCAAGTGGGACGCCAGCAATCACTTCCTCCCCGGGGGCAGCTTCACCCAATTTGCCAACTGGAGGTTCATCCACAGGGCCTGGCTCAACTGCATCCCACTGAATGGAGCCGTCCGCCACGGGAATCGGGACAAGCGATGCAGGAAGTGCAGCTACACCAATGAGATGCTACTCCGCGTCCTGTGTAGTTGCAAGCCCCATTCGAAAGCTTGGCAGCTGCAACACAACGCCATTTAAGATCGCCTGGCCAGAGCCATCCCACAACCCATGGGGAAGGTTGCCGTAAACTCCGCCATCCCTGGAACTGACAGCCAACTGTGACTGGACATAGTCATCACCAACAAGGACCGAAAGAAGATCATCATGGTGGACATCACAGTGCCATTCGAGAACAGGGCCTTCCACGATGCCCGAGCTCGAAAGGTAGAGAAATATGCCCCTCTGGCTGAAACCTTGAGAGCTAAGGGTTACCAGGTCCAGACATACGCACTGATCGTCGAAGCCGTAGGCGCATGGGACCCCAGTAATGAGTGAGTGCTGAGGGAATGCGGAATCGGTCAACACTACACTCGGTTGATGCGGCAGTTCATGGTGTTGGATGCCATCAGGTGGTCGAGGGATATCTACATAGAACACGTCACTGGACATCAGCAATACCAGGAGGGATGAGCTGGAGTGCCTATGAGAAGCGCAGTCAGGAAAGTAACTGAAATACTTTCCTCATGGATTGTATTTTCTAAATGGACCACCTACCTACTTCTCAATTACTGAGGGACAATCTCCACTCATTGGTTGTGGAAAGCAAAATATATCAAATCTCTGTACAACTTTTCATGAGTGATGTACCCGAGTATTCAGATTCTAATATCTAAACTGTATTGTTAAATCTATTCACCTAAATTTAGGTTATTGCTGATTATGCACTCTATGTATCATATGACTTTTAAAAATAAACTTTGTATTTGTGGATAATCTAAGCACTATACCCAGGTGTACAGACTCTTTTCCAAACCTATGTATTATATAATTTTTTTTTTAATATTAGCTTTAATACATTTTTTAACTCTGTTCTTAAGTTATTACTTATAGATGTTTATTTGGGACGGGGAGCTGAGCTTGGGGCCCTGGTACAATTGTGTTCCCTTTTCATCAGTCTTGCATGGGCTGGAGGCAATAATTGGTTAAGGAGACTTTGGAGAAAGACTAGAAGCTGAGAGGTAGCCAGGGACTAGGAGCCTGGTCTGGGGCAATACTGGGTTGCAGAAGCAAGAGGGAGATTGAAACTGGGAGCCAGTGGGAGTGCAAGCGAGGACAGATTGAGCCAGGAGCTGGACAGAGAGACTGAGACAAGGAGGCCTGATTAATTCCCATCACACTGTCCATCCTGTACACTGAGTGTGACAGGAGTCCTGTGGAAAAATATTATGTAATTGTGTAATTAAAGGCCGTATCTTAATGCATATGCACAAGGGGGGCTGAATTCTGGCATTTCCTAACCTTTGAGTGCTTGACATTGCAACCTTAACATTTTCTTAACCCTTTTTGTGTGTAATATACAAGGACATAGTTTTAAATAGAGGTCAGTTATTATTTTTCTAAATAAATAAACCAGAAAGTGGTAAACAAATAACAAAAAACATAAGTCACCTTTAGGTGCCCAATAAGTCTAACAGTATTACAGGCTGGCAATGCAAATCTGAAAACACCCCAGTTTGTTAGCAGGTGTTATTCCTATTGAGAACAAGTTACATGAGTTCTGCTGTCTCACTGATAAAGGTGGTTCATTACCCTCTCCATGGACAAAAGTGAAATGGAAGTAGGTCTCTGAAGAAAGAATGTAGGCTATAAGGTGAGTAGTCCTCTTATTGGAGGCCTTGGAGAGTCAAGCCGTGAGCTTGAGTTGGCTATGTTATCTTACTGATAACTTCTATCAGTAAAGACAAACTCCAGGAAAGGGGTGAAGTTTTGAGTCTACAAAATGTGTAGACTTGTCTTTTAGAAGGGTGGGAAATGCACCTAATCACAAATAGTTTTAAAAGTTAAACAAAAAAATCTTTTCTCTCTTTGTGTTGGCTCTACTAGAAGAGATTATGGCATTGCTACTTATGAATGTCTGTTGCATAAATTAATTGTCTGTGGATAGATGTTTATTTTGCTTTTAGGAAGATTAGACTTGTATAGTTATTTAAAAAAGAAAAGACTATTTATACTAATTACAAATCTTTGACTTGGCTTGGTTTGGGCTGAGGTATCCTTGGAGCATAATCTGGAGGCTGATTTGGCCCTTGCGTAAACTAGACCAACCTCAGAGCTGCTCTAAATCATGAAGACAGTAACTGCCTAATAAATGATTGGAGTACAAGAGGCTCTTGCCAGGCCTCCTCTTGCAACCAACGTACTCCCTATTCCAGAGGAATCCCTGGCTACCACTTGGAAACAGCTTTCCATGACACAAAGGAGACCGTGCAGGAATTGAAGATCTGTCTGATAGTTAATAAACAAGTTTTGTCTGCTAATTAACATAGAATCAAAGCATATAACTTAGACTTAAAGTAAGGTAACATATATTAGAATATATTTTACTTTGTTTACTAATCAGAAAAAATACAATTTTCCACAGTGGATTATTTTTTAAACTAAGTAGATTTGCAGAATGTTCATGTATTTGTCTAAAATGAAGCTACCTCGGTCTTTTCAAAGATGAACCAAGGCCCAAACATACTTCCAGTGAGATTAATAGAAGCTTTTTCAGTAACTGGAATAGGAGCAGGATTATGCTAAATTTGTGTATAATGATTAATCCTAAATACATGTGTGGATGGCAGTCTAGGTTAAACTTCCTTACTGGTGTACTTGGAAGTTATGACTTTCAGTTTACATTACATGATAGTAACAGACCCAATGTCATGAGGATCCTGTGTTTTAGCTAATGTTAAAAGTACATAATATATTACCTTTTTGAAATCTATGGGATGCATTCACTGATGGTTTATGTTAGCAAAATTAGTGGCAGACTACCCTCGAGATCAAAACTCCCATTGAGAGATTGGATTGCGATGGCATAAAATTGCATTGACCTACTTACTCATCAGGAGGATGAGAGCAGGGGTTCAGGCAGCACCAAAGGTGGCTAACATTGCCCAACAGTGAGGTTTGGCCAGAAAATCAGTGGAGGGAGATGGTCTCTAAAGAAACTCCTGCAGCTGGCCTATGGACACCTGCCTAATAAACACTACCTTTCCTCATCTGGCCCAACAAAAGCAGAGACTGAGACACCAGTGCGATGAATTTCCCCTCAGAGATACAGTGGAGAAGATGGTGTGAGGAGGCAATTTTTACACCAATGGGTGCCAGTATTGCTGAGTTTAGCCCTCTATGTTTGATAACATCAACCTGTGAAGATGTGAATTCTATCACTGTTGATGATATGGATGCACAGACTTCTATTTGATTTCCATTCTTTTCACTTTGTTATATATTTTGGTGGCAACAAGGGCATGTTTTAAGTCAACTGCTATTGATTCTTAAGTGCCCCCAGGCTTTTCTTCTTGATTCATGAGACAAGTTTGGGGGGAAAGAATTAATAATAACATCTCTTATTTTATTCATCATAGAAATACCATTTTAATATAGATAAATTTTATTACAGTTAGCAGGCTTTAGAATGTGATTGTTCCATCTGCACAGTAGTTGAAAGTCCCCCCTTCAAATGCTGACACTCTAGTTTATAGGAAGATACTTTCCACTTCAGTGCTTTTTCTCAATATTTGAAACAAATTGGATGCAGATTACTGATTTGGCTGTAAACACAAATGGAGCAGTGACCGAAATTGATAGTCTGCCTTCAAAATTCCTTAGAAATCACTTTGCTTCTCTGATAAAACTGTAACCAGGAATAAAAGAGGCTGTTTTAATATGTCGTCTGAGTTGTTTACATGAAACACTGCATTACCTTAAAAGGTTTAGCAAACTAATTCTAACATTTATAATGTTCACTATGTTTTTTCTTTCACATCCTTGATGTAACTCGTAGTTGATTTAATGAACTAAATGGATTTGTTTTAAAAATGAGGGCATGAGTAAAATTAGCCCACTGTGTGTGCGTGTATATATAAAAATATTTGCTAGTACTGATAAGTCAGCACTTCGTACTGTTAAAAATTATTTACACTGTAAGCATTCTATAATAAATTTTATCCAATTATCACTGGGATGGAATGTGTAACTGGGGTGACATCCTGGCCCTTAAAGGTTCTATGGCTTTTTGACAAGAGCAGGGACATAAACCTCATTATCATGGCTGAAATCCATCTGGAATAACTACATTCTGTCTCCCTAAATTATCCCTCTCGTTTCTAATGGATATGAAATTATTTGTCACGTCTTCTAAAAACTGCTAGTGCTTCTGGCACAAAAAGACTGCTGCATTCAGTCCCAGGGATGGGCGAATGATCTCTATATCAGATTTGAGATAGTGTAGGATGAAAAATGCTATACACATTTGAAATGTTGGTAATAATAGTTAATCAGTAATTAGAACAGAAGGGATGGGGAGCTAACCCTTCAAGTTAAACTCTAAAATATCATTTGAAGTGTGAATGTGTTAATGTAAATAGAAACTTGCGCTTTCTTTGGATCTTCTCAACTCTTATACACTACAAAGGTCATGCACTTCCTCGGATGCTAAATTAGAGATGTATTGTTAAACAAAACAAAAAAAGCAACAACCAAAACAAACAAATCCAATATGTTGCCCGGAGTTGAGAAGAGGATAATGAGGTTAATGTTCTGCTCTGGCTTTTTGACAAAACTTCATTCAAATTTGGTACATATTAACTATCTTCATTCACAGAAGGTAAGTGGAATGCACCACACTCAAATTAGATGCATAATTAGTATCCTGCATTGCTAGCACTGAATTACTGAAGATGCACATGCACATAGGGGTTGAACTAGGAAAGGAAAAGCAGTTACTCTTCCATATCTTGCCTACAAACCAAACTTTGTCAAAATGAGAGGCCAAAAGATTGTGTAGATATTCCAAAGATAATCTTGTGCTCACTTCACCTCTGATGGGGCCTGTTACACTTTTGGAAGAACTTGATGTTTTGCTGTGGCCACCTTTCAATGGTGCTTGGATATCCTGCTGATGCGCGTGGGGTTCGGTTCCTCTAAAGATGATCCACTGGGATCTCATACGCTTTAAGGTTGACCATCATGATAATCTAGTCTGACTTCCTGCACATCACAGGCCACTGAACCTCATCCACTCACTCCTACTTCCTCCCTTTGGCTTGTTGGCTCCACAGGTCAGAGGGTTTTTCTGGGGAGGGGAGAAGGGTGCACTCTCCCAGGTGCAGCCACTTGTGCATGAGATGTCACTCAGAGTAGGTTTGACAGTCAGTGTCTGCTCCTCTCCTTTTTCCAAGTGCCCTGCCTTCAAACCTGGTTCCTGCTCCCTTCTTCTGCCTCCCCCAAAATAAAAGGAGACCATTCCTAATTCCCAAGACCTCCACATCCCAGAAGATTCACTTCTCCATGGAACAGATGGGCTGTTGGGCAATGCCAGTGATATCCCATAATCAAGAACTATTCTAGAATGTGCAGTGGGGACAGATTCCTTTTAACTGATAAATAAATCCCAACCCTACACTTTTTTTTCAGTGCCCAAGACTAATTTTGCAACAAATGAGCAATCAATTTTCCTTCCTAATGCAGTTAGAATGTGCAGTATAAGTGAAGGCTTTATGCTGAAAGTACTATGATGGCACGGTAAGCTCTCAAGCAATCTTCAAGATGAAGTATTACATACACAGGCTCTATTATATGTTTCATTGACCTGGACTAGGAATAGCCAAGTTATTTTAAATGAAAATCCAAGAACCCAAATTTGCGTGAAGTTTTTTAAGCCATGTTAAATAGTGATCTTGACCCCAAATTCAATTTCCCCTTTTGTACAATATTTTTTTTTGTGAGACTATGATACTTATACAGACAATGGAGTTTAAAGACAGGGTTCCATTTGTTCTTTTGCAGCAGGAAGTTATGAAAGGCAGCTGTTAGCTGTGAAAATGTAAGCTTTCTTTGCAATCTGTATTAACAGAAATTGGATTTTTCCTATTTTTTTTTATGCCGGGTTTCATTTTGTTTGCAGTCAGAGGTTGGCAGCTGATTTCAGAGCTTTGAGCAAAAAAAGCTAAACTGCTTTTTCTAGGTTGTGATTTTCTTTCTGAACCAAATTTATCAACATAAACTTGTGCATTTTGCAGCTATTGTGTTAGGATGGCAAGTTGTTTCTTCTGAGATTTGGAAGTACTAAAGACTCTTTTTTATAATTTGAAGGATTTAATAAATACTATTACTTTAAAATCAGGAAAAACATTTACAAGTTTTAGTTTTATGTAGTTAACAATATCTAACCTTTCTATCATAATAAAAAGTTAAGAATTCTATTGTGTCTTTACTTAGTTCTGTTTCTTGAACTCAAATAAGAGAGAAATCCATTTTAAGGAAAAACGCTGTCGATTTTGCACACCATTCTAGACTCTGTCTGCATCTTGCTTAAATGTGCTTTGGTACTTAATACTTTTGGTACTTTCTGGAATTGTTATTAAGGTGGAGGGCTGGGACATAGGTGTGTTTTGTTTCCTGGCTCTGCCACAAACATCGTGTGTGACCTTGGGCAAGTCACCTAATCTCTGGGTCTCAGTTCCCCATTGGTAAAACTTGTGTAATACTTCCTTATCTCCTTTCACTCACCTTTTGTCTACCTCTTCTACTTAAATTGTAAATATTTCAGAACAGGGACTTTCTCTCATGATGTGCGTGTACACAATCTCATCAATGAGCCTTGATCTCAGTCCTAGGCACAAGTGTAATAAAAATATTACCAGATCTAAAGGGTAACTAAGTTCTGAAAAATACAGTATAGATATGATCAATATAACATTAAAAAAAATCAAGTGTTACTGATTTACTTTGTTGTGTTCTCAAATGTGGTCATATTAGGTATAATTAGAAAGCGATTACTAAGCTGAGACACAATCACTGTTAGGGGACTAAGAAGGACAAAATTGAACTTATATTCATATCTGAATTGTATTGCCTGGTAAGAGAACAGGATTTTTGTAATTTCTTCAAAGGGCTGGACATTCTGTGTACTACAAAAATTAAATAGTAACACTAGCAGTTTTGAGATGAGGTAGAAAAGGTAGTTGAGTTGGTTTTATTTTGTTTCTTGTTGTTTTATAATATTGTGAGGTTGAATATTTTCATGGACATGTTGTGTGTAAGACAAAAACTGTCTGGAGGGAGATCCTGCTGCCCCGGTAAATACAGGAACGGGTACCACACTAGGGATTATTTTAAGCCTGTTTACAATCAATACTAGAAAAAACAAAACACAAGAATATAGGATATACCCATATAGGAAAAAAGCAAATATAAATTGATGGAGGGTGGAATTAAAGAGGGCTTGTGCCTGAGCTGAATTGGGCACAGGGAATAAGTGTAGGTGCAAACATGGCTTTGAAACTCCACTTTTATAGATTTTCCCAGTGGACGCACTTCAGTCCCTTGTGCTGGTTAGAGCAGCTAGACCCCGGCAGCAGTTCTCAAACTGTGGGTCGGGACCCCATTTTAATGGGGTTGCCAGGGCTGGCTTAGACTGGCTGGTGGCCAAAGCCTGAGCCCCACCGCCCGGGGCTGAAGCCCTTGGGCTTCAACTTTGCCCCCCCGCCCAAAGAGGTATGGCTTGGGCTTGGCCTTTGCCCCCTCCTCCCCCCCACAGACACCTAGGGCGGTAGTGCTCGAGTGGGCTCAGGCTCCAAATGAAATGATGGCATAGGGTCACCTGCCATGCATTTTGCAGCACAAAAACAGGCAAAGTAACTGACGGCTACTATGCCTCCACAAACGAATTGGGCAATCTGTAACATCTTACCTGATTTGGATTTTAAAAGCTGCAGCTTTGTTACAATTGTAATAATCAAAAATAGTGGTGCTGATCTGAACTTTTAAACAATTTAAAGTTATTTCCCCTCATCCATCTAGCTCTTTTCTTCTTCATGCTTACTATCAATTCCTACAGGGCCTGGAGTGCTGTATTTAAAAAATAAGGCATAACAACCTGTCTAAGTGCTATGCCAAACAAATTAGTCCAGGACACCAGTCTGTACACCCACCTTCCCATTACTGGCAGTAAAGAATCAGTACAGTGTAGATCCCTTGAGTAAATATTTCCATCTCTTGTGTCAGGAGACAACACTAGTAAGTATTCCACAGTTGAAGAAAAAAGCTGCAGTAGTAAATGGCAATATTTAATTCCCGCTCTCCCCCCCCCCCCCCCCCACGCACACACGAAATAAGCAGTGGAGGAAAAATCATAATTGGAGACAGATAAAAGAAGTGACAGTTTCCCATCATCAGCTCTGACCCTCCAAATGAGAATATATCCAGACAATTAGCAGGCTAACTCTGGCTAAAATTTCCCTCTAGCAAAAACAGCTAAATCTAAAAAAGGCTAATTACAAAAAAATAAGAAACCTTGGTCTCAGACTGTGCCATAGACTCTTGAAAACCTGCTGTACTTTGTATGTCTGGCTTTAACAAAGTTCACCTCTGGCTGGAAGTTTATCATTAAAACCTTAAAGACCAAGAATTGTATTACTTTTATGCCTGCAATCTTTCATCTGTCATTTTGTATCTCAGTTGGATATGGGACCCAGCACTCTGAGAGTACTGGAATAGAACGATTCTTCATGTGGTTCAGTGGCTTGCTCTCTTCATATTGTAGGCAGGATGTTTGATTTTGTTAGGAATAACATTATTATATAATCTACAAGCACAGGCTTAACAAATCTAGTCTAGTTTCTTGGAACAGGCCTGTAAACCTTTGAGAGTAGTTTAAGAAATGATCTATCTTCCCATGCACAGATTAAATGAAGGTGTCTTCTAAACTGATGAAACTCCAAATTGTCATTGCTGAAAAGCCTAAGGGGAGGGGGGTGAGGAGGAAGCTTCTCTTTCTCATTTATCTCAGCACCGAGAAGTACAAAATTGAAGTAATCAGGGATGGAGAAAAATACATGACAGAATACCTCCCCTCTGGAAATTGTCTTATGACATCCAGTATCTTTTACAGTGGAAGCCAAAGTGAAACAATAAAGCAATAATACCATAAGAAGTTCTTTTTGCCCAGTGGGGTCTCATCACTAATATTTTAAGTTGCCCTCATTTCAGTGTTTCTTGAGGATATCTTTGTGGCTGGAAGTGCTACTAATAGTTATTTTTTAAAAAAAGGCTGCTCATACAGAATGACATTGTATTTAGGAGCGCCCATAAACATTGGGCGCTCCTAAATGAAAGTCAATGAGAGTTAGATGCCTAACTCCCATGGGTGCTCTTGAAAATCTCACATGGATTAACGTTTGGTAGACTTACACATGTATTTTAAAAGCAATCAGTTTAAAAGTTATTGAATTATGTGCTTCTCAATTTAAGTTGTACGAATCAGCCTGTGTCTGGCAAGGGAGTGTGGAATAACCAATTTTTCACTTTACAGTCTATAATAACATATTACCATTATTATCTCTGTCTACTAGTAAATAAATTAGGTAATTCTTATTTACAAATCTTTAATGCCTAATCTCTGACACAGCATCCCAAGCTGTAAAAAAAAAAAGACCCGGGGAGAGGATGGGGGAGGGGGCAACAATACTTACCACATATACACTCATACATACTATAAGGAGAATTAGTTATTCAGGGCTGTCTTCTACCTTCTTTGCTCATATTGAATAATATCGTACTCCATAAATAATCCCATTGATGTCAATTGGATTACTATAGTCATTATGAGTAAAGGATCCACAATCTGGTCCTGAGTAATAAGTGTTTTCACTTTTACTTGTACTTGTTCCTTGATTTCCCACTCCGTCTTTCATTCCCAACAGAAAACCTAAATTCCTTTGCGGGTATGTAACTAGCAATTGAAATGTGAAGATCCAAGCTGATTTATTCCCCCCCAGTCCCTTTTTGCTTTCCATCCCCACTAGCTATGTACTTATTTGCCAAGACAGAGATGCCACTGTGCATAATAAGACCATTAACATGGCAGATGCACTTAGGGAATTCCAGATAATGAGTTAATAAAACGCCTGCTGAAGAATAACAGAAAAATAGAATGGTGGGGATGAATTCATTAGGGGGATTTAGGCACCTAAATCCAACCACTGTCATTCCCAAAATTCCTGCTCAGCTGCCCTTATCCCTGAGGATGCCTAATTCCCTAGGCATCCAAGTTTCTGCCAGTAAAATCTCATGGAAACCTACATTTCTTCTGGTAAGTATATGCAAAGCAGCTGAAGTTCTAATGGCTTCAAGTAGCTTGGTGCCTCAGCCGTGCTGAGATTGACCCATTAGGCATTTCCTTCCCCCAACTTGCCTGCAGCGCCCAATCCAGTAGGTATGCTCAGAGCACACCCTTCACCCTTCATCTAGTGAGCCTTAGCGGGCCACCATCACCTGCTCCTCCTCATCTCAGGTGGCAGTGCCCCCCAAAGGCCTGAAAGCCCAGTAGTTAGAGTACTCATTTGGGAGGTGGGAGACTCTGATTTGGAACAGGAACCCAGGTCTCCCACCTTCAGGTGAATACCCTAACTGCGGAGCTACTGGGTATGGGGGGCACCCTACCACCACCACCACCACATGGCACTTTTCTGCCCACACATTCCTCCTGTGTTGCAGTTCTCTTGCTATATGGTTATGGCTATAGTAAGAATAGGAGTTGACAATGTAATGTGGAGGGGGCAATATTTGGGACATTCATACCAGTTATATCAATTATGCAATGACCTAATATACTGTACATCTGTAATTATCATATCTATTGAGATAGCTTTGGGAGTACCCCGACTCTGCCATCTCCAGAGTTACATCATGTAGTTCCCAACTGCCTGGTTTCAGAATAATTTTTGTCTTCCTTCCTGCTCTTATTAAGTTTTCTCACGTTTAAAGTTCTAAATTGCCATTATTTAAGCTTCTTGTAGGCTTGTGAGTGTTGCATTTTTTAAAGTTTCTCAAAATGGCATTTATAACTGGGGTTTTTTGGGGGGGAGGGGGACTACTCTTTTTAAAACATTTCTCATATTCAAATCAAATTCATCTATACAAAATGCACTACACCTGGAGTTATGTGGGAATGTCGCAAGTGACAAGTGAATGATTCCAAAAGAAGTACCACCTCTGATGTTATTTCAGACTTATTTAATTATCTACAGGTGATATACCCACATCGCCTGTAACAATGAGAAAAAAATGTGACTGATGGTTCTGAAGACACATTTGCCTGTTAATGTTATTTTAATAAAATGGCGAGGTCTCAGTACTGCCAACCCATAGCTTGTAACCAGAGGATTCCATTGGGTATCGCAACACCAAATTCTGTCCAAAGTTACTCGGTTAATTTCATGTTTCATTCCCGTTATAAATTAATTGCTTTAGTATCCTTATTTTATAACATTCCTCTGACGAAGGGACATATGTTGCTTTTGAATACATTTGTAAAGTACTGACACTTTTTCTTTGTAGGCCACTAAAATAAATGCTACTCAAAAAAAAAAAAAAAAAAAAAAAAAAAAGGACTACCCCCCTGAGTCTTTGTAAGCTGTTGAGCTTTGTGAGGTATAGAATGGGCTAAAACAAATTGTGTGTGCTTTCATTTCTCTACTTAGTGGCTGAAATCATCTCTGATCACACCTTTAACCTCTTTGCTTAGTCCATTTACTGTTCTTTGAAAGACTTCTCTCCTAATTAGAAGATAACTCGAACCTTTCAGGCTGGAATGTTTCATAAAAAAGGTAAATGGTTCTGTGCTGAACTCCGTATTTATTAGTTCTAATTGTATTCAGCATGATTGAAAGAGTGTATGTCTCTATGGCAACTATTTCATTTCTGGTGTGGGTTTTCTTTTTGTCTTTATTTTTCATGAAAGTTCAAGGAAATCCACAGTTAACTTAATGAGGTTAAATTAAAGAGGTCCCATGGATACAGAATCTATTATCCTTTATAAAGGATGGATTATTTTAGATAGTATTTCATACACCTACAATAAAAGCATGCTACAGTTGCAAAGTCAAGCATTCAAACATTAAGAAATGCCAGCATTATGGGTGTCTGTGTAACCTTAATTTGTCTCCCATGTGAATACGCATGATACAGACTTTCATTACATGATCCCATACAATTTTTTTCCCATCAGACCCTTTCCTCATTTAGTGGACAGAATGGACATTCTCACTTAATGAGCAGCTGTTTATTTTTTTTTATCCTCATTGTAGTCACATGTCTTTCTTACTGAATACTATTCAAACCCAGCTGTAAATGGATAATTATTAATTGGCTTGCCAGTGGAGCTCAGTACTACAATACCTGAGTGGTTCATACTTATTAATATATTTAGTTTCACCAGACCCTTGTGAGATGAGGGGAATGAGCTGCATATTACAGCTGAGGAGTTGATGCACAGAGAGACAAACAACTAAAATATCAATTTATCTCGGGTGCCCAGTGTGAGACAACTATGGCCTGTTTTTTTCAGAGTACTTGGCATTAGATTGCCCTTTATATGTTCAAAGCACACTTCAGTTGTAGCACTGAGTGATATTTGTGAATTAGTTCCTAGGTTCTTAAAAAAGGAAATGGGGCGGGGGGGGGGGGGGGGAGAACTGACTCCAGCATGTGAAAACTTACTGATCTCCACATGGGTCAACAGCAGGGTGGGAAACTTTAGATCCAGTGCAGAGACCTCTGCTGCTGGAGCTAATGGAGTAACTGATAGCTCTAGTAGGTTGCCATCCTCTAAGCGAGCCAGCAAATAAAGGGGGATGAGACACACATTTTGCCAGATATTTGCTGCCAACAAAGGAATGGTGAACTCAGTGGGAGTCTTGAATTCCATTCCAGGTTCTGGAGGGAAGTTTACTCTAGTGGGCACAGACCATTCTGCCCATATCCCCAAAGCCTGACTCCTTCTGTACTGACCCCTCCCAATCCTCTCTCTAACCCCCACAACCCCAGCTGCTTATGTCAGTATCCTCACTGAGCTAGTCCCAGGCTCCATGTCAGAGTTCCAGTCTCCTAGCAATCCCTGAAATCCCAGTTTCACTCTCTGGGCTTTCCATCCAAGTCCCAGTTCCCCCCAATCTGGGCTCCTTGTCCCAGTCCCCACTCACAACCTCGCTCCTTATCTGATCAATCTCTTCCCTTGTCCCCAACACAGCTTCCAATGTCCTTCCCTCCTCCGGTCTTCTCAGAGTCTGGTTCTTATTCCGATTGCATGAGAGTCTAGTGGCTTCCTCATCCATGCCACATGGGCATCAGCGGGGAGCACTGACAGCACTGGGGAGACATGTCTCTCTCTGCTCTCAGTTCCTGTGCCAGTACCACAATATCCTGCAGGAGTCAGGATATCAATTGCAGGGAAAGTCCTGCTTGGGCCTTGGAGCTCTGGGTTGTAGTACGCTCAGTACAGATGGACTGTTCAGAGAATTTAGCTGCCAATTTCTAACAAGTCTCTGAGCATGTGCAAACCGGGATTTTTCAATTTTTGGTATCTCTTTTCCCCAGGGGAACAACAAAATGTACATTAGTGATACAACGGCTACCCTCCTCCCTTCCAATTTGGAAGCCCTTGTTCTAAAACATGGAGGTTCTAGAGCTTCTCAGCAAAACAGTTGTAAGAATTTTTTGAACATGTGGAAAAGAATGTTTTTCCCTAATCTCATTTTTCAGAAAAAGGCTGAACCGTTTTAACTAAAACTTTTCCTTGGGGCGATAGGGGGAGGGGGAAGGGGAGAAATAAAAAGAGCCTGAGGCAGACACAAGAGATGGAAAATTTCAGCTTACCATCTTCAATTTGGCAAAGTTATAAGCAATTAAAATAGTAGCCTGGGCTAGAACTCAGGTGTCATGACTCCCAGTCCTGTCCTTTAACCATATCCTTCCCCCAGAGCATGTCTTCCTATGAATCATGAATGCATAGCTCTGAAGTTGCTACAAAACTCATACACTATCTGCTGACTCTGGCTGCCGATTAGTTTAGGACAACTTTCTTCTGTCTGATTAGCACTTTTATCTTTCATATGGATCACGTCTGCAACCATTGAATGCAATTTTTGCACAAAATGTCACATGGAGTACAAAAGAGATGGGCATCAGCTGGAGAGGTAGAATTTGTTCTTCATATCACCTTGTTAATGCATGAATTGTTTGAATGCAATAACTATAAGCTATTTACAGAGGTCTTTTGAAACCATGTTTTGTGATACACAATTTCAAATCAATACCATTAAACAATTGTTGCATCTGAAATGCTGGAGTCTACATAACACAAAAGCCCATTATTTCTAGTTCATAGATATTATGCCAATACCAGTTCTATATGTTCAGATACTAAAGTCTGCTCTCACACTTGTACAGTTAGGATAATTTTGCATTGACAGTATTTTAGCTTGTGTGTCAGCATGATGGAGAGTTTTCATTATAATCTGAAGCAGGCTAGTATTGTAGGAGTCAATGTTGGATGCATTTTTTTCTTATTTTTTTGTTTTTTTGTTTTCAACCAAGTGGCTTTGTTCAATCTGTTGATATAATTATTGTCCCATTATTATGAGAGGGACTTACTTGAAATATAGATTCATTAAATCAATAGCATAGTTTATACTCTGGCAAATAAATACTGTCTCTATTTAGATTGTTTTTCCCTTCACTTTCCTAAATTTATATTTATTTAGTACGCAGGGAATGACAGCATTTCAGCAAAGGATTTTATGGATGGGCTCATTCTATTAGGTAATTTGTGACAAATCATTCTGGAACTGCTACTTCTGTTTGCTTGGAAGCAATAACCATGTAAACTTGGCCTTTAGTAACATTTTCTCAGCTCATGGCAAAACAATCACTTCTGTTCTAGCCTACTTGTTCTGTGGACAACCTTGGAGTAATTTGCCTGTGGGTTAGTTTGCTTAGCAAAGTGACTGCTCAGTTATTGTTCATTTTCCAAAATCACTGAAAGCTGTTGTTCTTCAAATTAGATAGATGTTGAAAACAGTCTCTTCTCAGCAGCAGGTGTTTTATTATAATTGCCCATTATAAAACCATGTTTTGCTTGGAAACTTGTAGAAGATAACAAAACTATTTTGTATTTATATAAGTTAGCTTTTGTTGAAAATAAAGCAAAGCAAACAAAAAAGCAACCCAGGTCAGTGGTGAAACATAAAGTAGCCTTTTCTGGGTGGAAATGATTGATCAATTTGACTTTGTTTCTGGGTGTTTCAAAGTAAAACAAATTGTAATGCTTGGATAAAGACATTGTTAATCTTGACTCTGATCTAAATTGTTCTCTTTTTCCCATAAACATGAAAGTAGAAAATTCTATTCTGCATTTTTTTCTCATAAAGAAAAATGAGGTGGTAGAAATTTGTGTGCCTTGATTGCCTATTACAAGTAGATCAGCTAATTTACAGAATTGCATTGGTTATTGCTAGTGCTTAATTTCTATGTAATTGTAAAAGGTGTGATGTTTCCAAGCTAAATATAATGTAATGAGCTACAGCATTTTTAGTTAGTTTTAATTAAAACTGTATTAATTTACAAACACCACATAAGGGACATTATCCCGATGGCCTTGGATAGGAGGCTAGAACAAAGTAAAATTTAAACAATTGGAATGAAAGCACTGAATAACAGCCACTTTCCAGAAAACATGGATAGGTTCCCTAATATACGGAACTCATCATGCTTAAACGGTCTTCTTACAAAAGTGGCATTATATGGCTGTCATTAAAATTGTATTTTTCTCCTTAAAAGTAGGGGGTTCAATGATTTGCAACTGCACACTATCATCTATTGTATTTTGCATAAACTCATGCGGTGTGTGTGTGTGTGTGTGTGTGTGTGTGTGTGTGTGTGTGTGTGTGTGTAAATTTAGAACCAGATTTATACAAAAAAAATCTTGTATTATCAGATTAGAACTTCACTTTTGCAGTTCAACGAGGTGGATCCAGGCCAAAATTGCAAGTTGCAAGAGTAGTCCATTCCAAATTTTTGAAAAGATTTGTAAAACATTCCCCATGCACCTTTGCTCATGAGTCCAACACTTCTGCCAAAGATTCCTCTACATTTCACTGATAAGTGTATTACAAGGGTTGAGTGATTTTAATCAATGTATTATGCCCAAGTAAGGTTTTTGTTAACATTAGGCATGCCTAGCTGCTCTTTCAACAAGTTTCTTAAATATATATGTACTGTAGCTAATGCTAGAAAAACATCATGCTACTGTGTCTGACCTTGGTCTTGTAAATTGTTTGCCAGCAATCTCCTGTGCCTCTGTGGAGTCCAGGTGAAGTCAGGGGCTGTCCCTTGATACAGCAATGCATGTATGTGGATGGACTTTAATTCCTTTGCATTCCTTCTGTAGCATCCCAGGGTAATGGGAGAGATTTGGGGAGAAATCCTAACCCCATTGAAGTCAAAAGGGATTTTGTTACTTACTTCAATGGGATCGGGATTTCACCCCTGGTTTTAAACTTCTGTGTTTCCTCAAGGCTCTTTAGTTAAATATTTGTTTGCCCTAGAACAACTAATGTTATATTTGCTGTTTAAGATCTCTAGCAATGCTTCAGGGGGGTCAAGTGAAAGGGCAGTAATTAGCTTAATTTCTCATGGGAAAAATTCCAGAGAGTATGCCCTGGCATCATTCCTTTAGTACATTAGGAAAGGCATCATCAGGGTATGGCTTAGCTTCCTTTCCATTCATTCAAGCAAGTCCCTTTATATCCGAAACCTACACAATGAACTGTCAATAGATAAATAATATGCTACAGATACATTTCTTTTCTGAACATAAGTGGTAACATGTTTTCAGTGCACCAGTAATTCACTGATGATAGTAGTCATTTACAGACACAATTCAGTAAATAAAACTGCTCTGATCCATTTTTGCTGTAGGCTTGCACTAGCACTCACTTGTTTAAAGAATATGCATATCTAAATAAATGTATTTAGCAGATGAAGTAAAAATAACAAGTCTCATTAATATATTTAAAAATTCCTAGCTTAGTATGCATCTATTAAATTCTGAGCCCTGTGCCATTATGCACCTGTATATTTAGATAGCAGTTTGCCTATCCAGCCTTACCTAACAGAGAGATAATGGGCACTTATTTGTTCTTTCACTAACAAAAAATTCATATAGGTTTCAAGTTGGGGTTTGTATAATTTCAGTACATTTCTAGTCCTTAACGATTTGAGAAATATATCCTTAGTGTTTTCCTGTAAATCTGAATATTCTCTTAAGGATTAATTAATTATTTGTTTGAACTGTGGATGAGGGAAGAAGAATATGATGTTGAATATGCAAAGAAAATCTGGATGGGACCAAATGAAATTAATGAATAAAAATTAAGACTCAATTAGGACCACTAAAGTGAAGAAAGAAACAAAAATGTATAAAATATTCACAATCACATTTTAAATCATTATTTGCAGATACTGTTTTGAATTTGATCAGGAATTCACTTTTACTGGTGTCTGTTTCCACTGCAAATGCAGGCTACAGCTACATGTCTAGTTCATGAGTTACAAATGCATAGCCTTGAGACTCCTGGAAAGTAATTGTTTATTGAATAGACTAATAATCAATTCACTGCTATAAAAGTTTCAGCATTTTTTATGTCGGTCATGTCTTGCTTATTATAATACAGCACAAAATCTTTACAAAATGTTAGTAATATGCCAAAGTGATTATGAAAATGATCACTGTTTCAAAAGATGGTGAATTCAAGTGGCAAGTCTGTTTTTATAGTTATAAATGTAGACGTTTCTCTTAAGATTATTTCTGATTTTCTCTGTGAAGCTTGAAAACAAATATCTTTCCCCTTACCAACTTCATATGTGTTCCTTGTGCACCAAAATCCTTGACATGAGCTGGAAACATATATAGTGGATTGTTTTCAACAGTTTTCAACCTCTGCATCACTTAAGCCATGTAGTGGGCCAATGAGGGAAAGTTGCAGATGGTGGGAAGCCTGTGAGTCCCATGCACACCATGAGATTGAAGATTGGTCCTACTTAGGCCCAAGCGATGGGGCAGCTTGGGAACTAGGGAGAGAGGGTTTATAGTAACTGCAGTTAAGCAGATGTAGTCCCGAGTCCTGCAAAGGGAACCGTACGCTTGTGTGGAGAAAGCTGCTATTGCAAACTAAGCATATGTTGTATGGCTACAGAAACCAAAGGTCATCTTCCACTGGGAGAGGTGCAATTTCAGGAACTGAACAAACTGTCACAGGTAGCAGATAACAGCAGTTATTAACTCTTGTAATGTTGCAGTCATGTAATGTTGAAATAAAATACTCGAATTGTTAAATACATGCATTCTATGTTTTAATTAAATGAGTAAAAGCCCACCTGCAGAGAGCCCATGTGTGTGGCTCCCATTGCAAGATCAGGGGCTCAGTTTGTGACTCTCCACACATGGCATGGAGCAGCATCTGTGGGATGGAGCAGAGGGCTATATTACTGGCTTCTGACCTGTAGTTCAATTTTGTGTGTAAATTCCAACTCTGTTATCTCTCCTTAGTCCTGTACACAATTCAGGCTTTGTGTAGGAGAGGATGATTTAACCTACTAGGAATTCTTTAATAGAAAACTGTTGCTACAGAGACAACAAAATGAATACAAAAGCATAGAACTTAACTCATACCAAAATGATCATTGTTTCCATTTCAAAATATGGGAATTCCTTCTTTTAAAAATAGTCTTTGATCCTGCAAACACTTAAGACATTAGCTGTTGACTCAGTGGGACTACTTACACAATTAAAGTTAAGCATATGCATGTTTGTAGGATCAGAACCTTAAAGATTTCGGTCCCATTTAAGCAAATGTTTAAGCATGTCTGTAACTTTATCCAGTTGAGTAGATCCACTGAAATTCAACCATTTTTGAAGTGAATTGTACCATGAGATTTTTAGTGGTCACAAGAATCTAGGATCTCTGATTTACTTCTACATACAGGGTAGCATCATGCTGGCTCAATAGCAAAATTTGGCTCTAGATACTATACTAGCTACATCCTTTAGTCTCTAGATTTCTTTCAATGTCTCTCATTCCTATAACCTGAGAATATCTGGGCTATTCATATGTAAAAGTACAGTATTTATCAAATGTAATGTATATTTTATTATGGTCTTACAGTAGCAAGACTATAATTAAAGTAGTATCAGAATTTTCTGGTTGTCATGGCAACAGCTATCTTGGATAACTGATTTCCCTTGGACTCTCCTGACATTGTTACACGAAGGGACCCAGGAGGAGCTGTGATGAAAACACACTGGGTTTGGATCAGCTCCAGCTTAACTCCTTTGGGTTTGTACTGGGGAAAATGATGTTGTTTCTTTTTAAAGGGTAATTGTTTTGTTACATTCCTCAAAAAGGGTTACATGAAAATAAGCTACAAAATTCTAGCTCCTTTTTGTGTAGATTATGATACCTCCAAATTGGGTTTTACAACTTTCTGGACATTTACCTTTTTTTAAAAAAGTGGGGAGTTACAGAGATGAGTCCCTACTCCGTTTTTTGGTTATGCAATTTTAAAATATAAGTCATTTAGAAGTTACAGTAAAACTTGTTACATTAAAAATAACTTTTTAAATTTAATTACTTTTACTAAATTGGTCAGCAGCACGGCACTGACTGAAATATGCAACTGCACAAGATAACAGCAATAAAATAAGCATTCAATGCAACAAATGTGTAAGGGCTTTATTATTTAAATAGCCCATATATAAAATGTTCATTCTATTAAAATCTCAGAAAATTCACAAACAAAAATGTATCAATGATCCAAAAGAATGAAAAGGTTGAAAAGTCAAGCATTTTCAAGTTAGGAAATTCCACAATGATGTTGCTCATGCAATATTAATGCCTCCCTCCCCCTCCCCCATGAATATGCATTATGATACAGCCTTTGATTAAAGCTGAAGTGACTATGTGAAACTTTTGGTTTAAGTGAAATGACCAGTATCACATAAGAACTCTGTGGCAGATGCAGGGATCTAGTCCAAATCTCCATGGCAACATTCAACTGCCCTACCCACAAGACCGTTCTTCCTCTTCCCTTGGCTCATTCACTACAAACCTTCCAATTTCTGCAACAAATGAGGCGGGGGCTTGCAGACAACAGACTCCTTCAGCACACAGTCCTGATTCATGCCCAGAACAGATTAATCCTGTGCACTGAATGAGACAGGGGTTCTGTGTAAGATAATAATATGGGATCTTGTAATTGAAGACTGCATCATAATTTATGTACACAAAGAAGCTGAATTCAGGTTGCATGGTCAACATGGAGTCTGACATTTCCTAACATGAGAGTACTTGATTTTTTAACCTTTTAATCCTGTTTAGTCCTCAATTTTGTATTTTCTTTTATGGTTCATTAGTGAAAGGAAACTTAACTAACATTAGGCAAAGTGTTCTGTTTGTGAATTAAATGAAATTTGGTAGGAAACTGTGTTCTAGCATCATGCTGGTAGGAAACTGTGTTCTAGGGCCCCAATCCTGTAAACACTTATGTACTTACATATCTTTTTTTATGCAAGCATTCCCATTTACTTAATTTAAGTAGGGTTGGGATGGCAATGTGAGACATCCATATAAATCTAGGGACTACAAGAAGTAGTGCTGCTTTCTGCTATTTAAAGAATGCCCCCTTTAATCTCAATGAGACTCCATTTCAGTGATGAGAAAAGTACTATATGTACATGTGTGTGTGTGTATATATATATATATATATATATATATATATATATATATACATGATTTGATAGAAAAGAAATAAAATTGGAATTTACTACAGTCCTTTGAATAATACAATTCCTATTCCTGTAAAACAGTATTAATGAAATATTATTAGTCTAGTCAGAAATGACTTCTAATTGTATATCCTACATATGTGTAAACTAGTCTGTTTTAAAAAAAAAAACTCTGTTTAATGTCTGCAATCCTAACAACACAGATGGCTGAGTAGCTTCATAATTTTCAATCTGTTTTTTAATGAAGGTCTATCATATGTTTATTGATGAAACAGTAGCTAAGTGATACCGGAGTGTTATATCTTCATAATTGTTGTTGTAAACCAGTGTGTCAAATTGAGCAGCCCAGTAACCCTCAATTTTCAATGGTATCATATGATAGGTTTAAACACTGAGAGCCAAATTCTTCCCTCTGTTAGACTGACATAAATTTGAAGTTACTGCATTGGTTTCAATGGATTTTCAATGGAGTTCCTTCAGATCTACAGCAAGCCAAATCTGGCCAGTTAGAGCTAGATTCACAAAGAAACGTAGGTATGGTGACGCAGAGCATGTTGCCGCACCTAACTTTTAGGCACCTAGAAAATCACTGGGATTCTCAAAGCCTCAGTTGGTTCCTATGCTCCTTGTGTATTTAGACACCTCAGAGATAGACACCTCAGAATGGGATCACAAAAGCCTGCATACTAGGCTTTTGGTACCACAGCCTGCAGCAGCATGGCTTTGCAAATTGGTTGAAACTATAGTAAAGAACAGAATTACCAGACACATAAATGAACACGATTTGTTGGGGAAGAGTCAACATGGCTTTTGTAAAGAGAAATAATGCCTCATCAATCTATTTGAATAATTTGAGGTGGTCAAATAACATGTGGACAAGGGTGATCCAGTGGATATAATGTTCTTGTAATTTCAGAAAGCCTTGAGAAGGTCCCTCACCAAAGGCTCTTAAGCAAACTAAGCCGTCGTGGGATGAGAGGGAATGCCCTCTCTTGATTCAGTAACTGGTTAAAAGACAGGAAACAAAGGTTAGGAAAAAGTTGTCATTTTTCAGAATGGAGAGATTTGGTGTGCCCCAGGGATATGTACAGGGACCTGTACTGTTCAACATATTCATAAATGATCTGAAAAAAGGGGTAAACAATGAGTTAGCAAAATTTGAAGATACTAAATTACTCAAGATAGTTAAGTCCAAAGCTGACTGTGAAGAGTTGCAAAGGGATCTCACAAAGCTGGGTGACTGGGCAACACTATGGCAGATGAAATCACTGTTGATAAATGCACAGTAATTCATATTGAAATCATAATCCCAACTATATATACAAAATAATTAGCTGTTACCACTCAAGAAAGAGATTTTGGAGTCATTGTAGATAGAAAATATCTGCTCAATGTGAAGTGACATTAAAAAGAAAAAAAAGCTAACAGAATGTTAGGAACCATAAGGAAAGGGCTAAATAATAAGACAGAAATATCATAATGCCACCATATAAATCCATGGTACGCTCACACGTTGAATGCTGTGTGTAGTTCTAGCTGCCTCATATGTAAAAAAGGATAGACTAGAATAGGAAAAGGTATAGAGAAGAACACTAAAATTGATTAGTGGCATGGAAGAGCTTCCATAGCTGGGGAGATTAAAAAGACTGGGACTTTTCAACTTGGAAAATAGGTTACTAAGGGAGGATATGATAGAGGTCTGTAAAATCATGACTGGTGTAGAGAAAGTTAATAAGGAAGTGTTATTTATCCCTTCACATAACACAAGAACCTCACCCAATGAAATTAATTGACAGCAGGTTTAAAACAAAAGAAAATATTACTTCACACAACACACAGTCAACTAAGGGATGTTGTGAAGGCCAAAATTATAACAGGTTTAAAAAAGGAATTAGATAAGTCCATGGAGGATAAGTCCATCAATGGCTATTATCCAAGACAATCAGGGATGCAACTTCATCCTCTGGGTGTCTTACGTTGCGAAAGCTGGGAGTGGATGACAGGGGATGGATCACTCAATAATTGCCTGTTCTGTTTATTCCCTCTGAAGCACCTGGAATTGACCATTGTTGGAAGACAGGATATTGGGCTAGATGGACCGTTGATGTGATGCAATATGGCTGTTCTTATGCCAAATACAAATCCACCCTCAGGGTCACCCTGAGGGCCCATACTCAGCATGGCTAAGCTGTGCTGTCCCTGCTACTGTGGCCACAATACTATTAATACTTGTGCTAGCTCTCAAGCAGCTATTGCAAGTAGGTATATGCAAGCTGGGAATCACACCCTTAGCTCATAGTGTAGACATAACCTTAGAGACAAACACCTAAGTCTGGGCTGCAGGAAGGTGCCTCTTTATGCTTGGCATTTACAGCTGCAAGCACTCTCTTGGTATTAAGTGCCACAAGAGGAAAAGGACTTCCCCCTCCATAAATTACAGCCCAGTGGTTGGAGCACTGAGATGGGAGAACCAGGTTCAATTCTGCCCCCGCCTGAGGGGGAGAAGGGATTTGAACAGAGATCTGTCACCTCTCAGGTGTGTACAATTGGCTATGGGATATTCTGTTCCTTTAGTCTCTCCTTCTCAAGCTGTCCCACTGTGAATAAATAATTTTAAAATAATAGGAGCAAGAGGCTGGATCCTGGATCTCCCATGAGTGCTCTAACCACAAGGCTGTAGAGTCATTCTCATGGGATTTCTCTCTTTCTCTGGTTCAATGATTCTTTCATTAGGTATATAGCACATAGCAGTATATTCCTTTTTAAAATTTGGTATCTAGAAATTAATATTGTGGAGACATTTTGATGTTTAAAATAAAGTAGTATATTCAGATCATATGGATCATAAACAATGTAGTGAATGATTTGTAATACATTTTTTTGGATTTTACCTCTTCGTGGATTTGCTCTGGATAACATTTATGTATGTGCTTAACTTTCTACACATGAATAGCTCCACTGAAATCAGTGTGACTACTTTATTTAAAGTTAAGCCTAAGTGTTTGCAGAAGTGGAGCCTTTGTGGAGAGATTACAAACCTCTGGAATTTATTCATCATATGAAATTATTCATAAATTTCTCCAGTGAATAATTCTTGCTCAGTAGATTGATGCAATATTTGCAATTCACAATTCACATTTTGATGATGGGGAAGTGCTAGATGTGGTATATCTTGACTTTTATAAGACTTTTGATACTGTCTGGCATGATCGTCTCATGAACAAACTTGGGAAATACAACCTAGATGGAGATACTATAAGGTGGGTGCATAACTGGTTGGAAAACTATTTCCAGAGAGTGGTTATCAGTAGTTCACAGTCAAGCTGGAAGGGCATATTGAGTGGGGTCCCACAGGGATCAATTCTCAGTCTGGTTCTGTTTAGTATCTTCATCAATTATTTGAATAATGTCATGGAGAATACATTTATAAAGTTTGTGGATGATACAAGCTCGGGGGGGGGGGGGGAAGAGGTTGCAAGTCCTTTGGAGGATAGGAATACAATTCAATATGATTTGCACAAACTAGGGAAATGGTCTGAAGTAAATAGGATGCAGTTCAACTACACTTAGGAAAGAACAATCAATTGCACACATGCAAAATGGGAAATGACTGCCTAGGAGGGAGTAATGCAGAAGGGGATCTGGGGGTCATAGTGGATCACAAGCAAAATATGAGTCAACAGTGTAATACTGTTGCAAAAAAAGTAATCATTCTGGGATGTATTAGCAGGAGTGTTGTAAGCAAGACATGAAAAAGTAATTCTTCCAGTCTACTGTGTGCTGATTAGGCCACAGCTGGATTATTGAAATGCGCCACATTTCAAGAAAGAGATGCAAATAAATTGGAGAAAGTCCAGAGAAGAGCAACAAAAATGAGGGAAGATTGAAAAAAATGGGTTTGTTTAGTCTGGAGAAGAGAAGACTAAGAGGGGACATAACAGTTTCCAAGTATATAAAAGTTTGTAAGAAGGAGGAGGGTGAAAATTTCTTTTTAACCTCTGAGGATAGGAGAAGAAACAATGGGCTTAAATTGCAGCAAGGGAGGTTAAGGTTGCACATTAATTGTCAGGGTAGTTAAGTACTGGAATAAATTGCCTAGGGAGGCTGTGGAATCTCTGTCATCAGAGATTTTTAAGAGCAGGTTAGAAAAACACCTATCAGGGATGGACTAGATAATACTTAGTCCTGCCTGGAGTGTAGGGGACTGGACTAAAAGACCTCTCAAGGTCCCTTCCAGTCTTATGATTCTATGGTGATGGTGGTATTGTTTGGGAGATAATTTTTCATCTAGAAGAAATTATTTTTGAATTGAAAATAACTAGCACAGTGTACATTTCAAAATTATATTTTCAACTATAAAATTAACAAATTGAGATGCACACTATTTAGCTACAATTTTCAATTCTCTTTCAATGGCCAGCAGATAAAAATCTCTTTTCTGAAGTATTTGTAATGGTAAAACTCAAATGTATAACTGCTGGTGGAAATGTCTGTGAATACAGGTGAATCAAAATTTACTTTTTAATTTGAACAAATATTTTCATTATTCATTCATGCTGTGGCTCCTCTTTCTTCATCAGGAATGCAAAGGCAGTTGGTTAATCTACAAATCAGGACAACATAGAAGATTTTTACTGCCCTACAACGTGACTTCTGCTCAGCTGTTTTAGGAGCTTTAACACACCTTGGCTACGAGTTTATTTTCAAGAATGTGCAATTACTGCCAAACAAAAGCACACCGCCACTGTCCTTCATAACAAAATTCCTCACAACCTTCATAATCTGGCATTATAGTTTTGAATTTAAACTGAAATCAACTAATTCAACACACTAGTCAAGCTTTCTCCAGTTTATTTATATAAACAAATGAATGAAACACACAGACAAACTGAAACAAAATAACAAGGAGTCTGGTGGCACCTTAAAGACTAACAGATTTATTTGGGCATAAGCTTTCGTGGGTAAAAACCTCACTTTACCCACGAAAGCTTATGCCCAAATAAATCTGTTAGTCTTTAAGGTGCCACCAGACTCCTTGTTGTTTTTGTAGATACAGACTAACACGGCTACCCCCTGATACTTGAAACAAAATAGTTAAATAGCCAAGTTTTTCAGAGAGACTTCCAGTGGAATACATGGTCTATTCACATTGTTGCACAATCATTCTCAACCTGTAGTGTTTCCTGTTCATGTTCTCCTTAGTTAGCATTTTATATTTGCACATAGCAGTGGCATGCTAAGTAGCTTTATATGTGTGGTTGCACATGGTGGGGCCTGTTCACACTCTGGGTTCTGCTGGCATCTGTTCCAGGTTAGAAAATCAGACTGGAGAGGGACCATGTGTTGTAAACTATCTGCAATTCACACATTGCTGGGCTACCTTGAACAGCTCAGAAAATAGAGGGGGCTGGCCAAGATCCCTGGGAAGTGAATTGATTCAGCATATGTCCAGGATATCTTCCAATGATGGAGCTCCTATATCATTCTGTTTGGAGTTTTAGATTGGCAGACATGATCATGTACAGCAGCAGAGTTGCCTTTCATTCACTGGCACAGATGCCTGTATAGGAGCAATGGGGTACAAAATAAAAAAGAAAGGATACATTATTTTCACTGAGGAAATGGAGCGACAGAATACCTAACAATATCTCTAGTCCATTAATGTAGTCCCAGACTCCCAGTCTCTCATCACAGTAAATGTACATTTCACTGGGATTTCTGTTGGTATCAAATAAATAGTGTAGCCCAAATGCCCTGATTTGTTGGCTATAGGATGTGAAATACCTCCTGGTATAGATTTCAGACACAGGCACGGTTGGCTATGTGGCAGAGCTTGCCAAATTTTCCTGCACTAATTTGGCACCTACACAGCATGATATATTCAAAAACTAGAGAAAACTGTAAAATGCCCTCAGTAGATCCCCTAGCCTTTTTCAAACACCCATCATGATGCAGGAAAAGGCTCTATCACTGTGGATGGTTATGCTCTCCAGAATTAAAGAGTAAACCATAGGAAAGATGTTTGTAGAAGATATATAGGTAAATTCATAGACTATGCATAACAGCTCTTAAAAATATAGTTCAAGCAGTTTAAACATAAAGCCCAATTGCAGTTTGTAAAGATGGAGATGACAGTATGTGATAAATTAACTGAGAGCTGCAATCAGACATATGGTATAAAACTGAAAACCAGATACTTTTTCACTACGTTAAAGTTTATGCTTCTAGATTAAATGATGAATTAAGGAACAAGAACCACATTTAAGGCTCACCTCAGTGTCAGAGTTGAAAACTACTCCTCATAAATACTTAAAGAAATGGGAGGAAATGCTTTATTATGCTTGAGGAGCTTAATACATTTTGCTAAACATCATTGGCTACATCTGTCTTCTATGCAGAAATAGTGGCAGAATATATAAATTCTTCAAGAATATAGAAACAATGGGTAGGTCACTCACCGCTGCTTGAGCATTCCTGGTATATTAGCCTGACAACAATAGACTACCTGTTTTTTGTGATGTTCCTTTTATTATTCACTTAACTTTGTTGCTGTGATATAATTGTGCTCTTTTGAAAAGAATGCAATAACATTGTGTATTGGGAGTGCAAAGAGAGTGGAGAGGCTACTAGTTTGGTAATAGACAGTGCACTGGGATTCAAGAGAGCTGGGTACCTTTCCTGGCTCTTCCACTGACATGGTGTGTCCCCTTGGGTAAGCTATCCAGTTTATTGCACTGAATGTAACATATATTATCTGCCCTGTGGGCAGGTGAACTATGCAAGCAGCTCATGGCCCTCAGAGACTGAGTACAGGCTCTTGAGACAATAGGTGCGGGAACTAGGGGTACGGAGAGTGCTGCAGCACCCTGGCCCATGCCTAGGGCTCTATTTCTGGTCCTGCAGCTGCTGGTCCCATGCCTGGGGTCCCGGCTGCCAGCCCTGTGCCAGGGGCTCTACTCCTGACCCCGTGCCCGGGGTCTCGGCTGCCGGCCCTACACCCACACCCAGATGTGGCCCCAGCCTCTACCCCTGTCCATGTCCCCCCTCCTGGAGCCATAACTCTGGGGGATAGAAATTCCATGCTTGAATCATGAGAGTATAGCAGTAGGAATATAGTACCAACCACCTGACCAGGATAGAGATAGTGATTGTGAAATGCTCAGCGACATTAGAGAGGCTAAAACCAGAAAACTCAATAATAATGGGGATTTCAAATATCCACATATTGACTGGGTCTATGTCACCTCAGGAAGGAATGCAGAGATGAAGTTGAAGAATGGAAATGGAAAAAGGCATCCTTTAAAAATTGGGAATCAAATTCTACTGAGGAAAAGAGAAAAGTACATAAGCTCTTGCAAGTCAATTGTAAAAATATAATTAGGATGGACAAAAAAGAATTTGAAGAGCCACTAGTGAAAGATTAAAAAAATTAACAGCAATTTTTTAAAAGTTAAAAGCCAGACAATCACTGGAGCCATGGATGATAGATGTGCTAAAAGAGCACTCGAGGAAGACAAGGCCATTGCGGAGAAGCTAAATGAATTCTTTGCATTGGTCTTCACTGCAGAGGACGTGAAGAAGATTCTCATACCTGAGTCATTCTTTTTACATGACAAAACAGAGGAACTATCCCAAACTGAGGTGGCAACAGAGGAGCCTTTGGAACAAATACATAAATTAAACAATAAGTCAGCGGGACCAGATGGTATTAACCCAAGAGTTCTGAAGGAATTCACATATGAAATCGCAGAACTACTAAGTGTGGTATATAACCTATTACTTAAATTGGCTCCTGTACCTGATGACTGGAGGATAGCTTAGGTGATGCCATTTAAAAAAAAAATGGCGCCAGAGTTGATCCTGGCAGTTATAGGCCAGTAAGCCTAACTTCAGTACCAGGCAAATTGATTGAAACTATGGTAAAGAACAGAATTCTGAGACACATAAATGAATATATGTTGGGGAAGAGTCAACATGAACCTTTTGTAAAGGGAAATCAATCTCACCAATCTTTTTAAATAACTTGAGGGGTTCAACAAACATACACAAGGGTGATCTAGTTGATATAGTGTACTTGGATTTTCAGAATATCTTTGACAAGATCCCTCACTAGAGGCTCTTAAGCAAAATAAGCAGACATGGGGGATAAGAGGGAAGGTCCTCTCACGGATTAGTAACTGGTTAAAAGACAGGAAACAAAGGGTAGGAATAAATGGTCAGTTCTCAGAATGGAGAGACGTAAACAGAGGTGTCCCCCAGAGATCTGTACTGGGACGAGTATGATTCAATATATTGATAAATGATTTAGAGAAAGGGGTAGACTGTGAGGTGTCAATGTTTGCAGATGATACAAAATTATTCAAGATAGTTAAGTCCAAAGCTGACTATGAAGTCTTACACAGAGACCTCACAAAACTGGGTGACTGGGCAACAAAATGGCAGATGACATTCAATGCTGATAAATGCAAAATAATGCATATTAGTATATATCTCGAATATACATACAAAATTACTGGAGCTAAATTAGCTTTTATCAGGGCCGGTGCACGGATATTTTGCGCCCTAGGCGAAACTTCCACCTTGCGCCTCTTCCCACCCCCCCACACATTGGTTAATTGAGGGGCAAATCCCAACGAGCCTTTATAGACCCCAGGGGCCAGCCTTCCCCGGGGCCAGCCGTGCCCAGGGGCTGCTCCCCAGATCAGGTTCCCTCCTCCCCTGGAGGGTGCACAGCTCCCCCCACCCCGTGAGTCCCCTCCCCACCCCACCCCGGTGGCCCCCGCCCCGAGTCCACTCACTGGCTTTGCCGGGCTTGGGCCGCTGCAGCAGCTCAGCAGGGAGGAGCCGCCTTCTGGAGGCACCAGAGAGCCAGAGCATCCCGCTTGCGGCGGCGGTGAGCCCTAGCCATGGAGGAGCTGGTGCGGCGCAGGGGGGCAGCAGCCCTGCAAAGGCGGCGACACTGCTAGTGGGGAGCAGCCGCCCCCCCCCCCCGCCCAGGCTGCGGCCCGGCACCCCTCTCCGGGGGCTCCTGCAGCCTGCATCGGATGCATGCAGGCGCCGGCCCCCATGCGCCCCCCGGCTCCCCCCTCGCCTAGGGTTACCATATTTCAACAATCAAAAAAGAGGATGGGGGAGAGCCCCACCCCCATCCACTTCCCACCCCCTGACTGCCCCCCTCAGAACTCCCAAACCCCCCTGCTCCTTGTCCCCTGACTGTCCCTCCTGGGACCCCTGCCCCTAACTGCCCCCCCCCGGACCCTACCCCCTGTCTAAGCCTCCCTGTTCCTTGTCCCCTGACTGCCCTCCTGTCCCCCCCACCCTAACTGCCCCCCTAGGACCCTACCCCCTACCTGTCCTCTGACTGCCCCAACCGTTATCCATACCCCCACCCCCAGACAGACTCCCGGGACTCCCACGCCCCATCCAACCACTCCCCGCCCCCTGACTGGCCCCCCCAGAACTTCCAACCCATCCAGCCCTCCTACTGCTCCCTGACTGCTCCCCAGAACTCTCCTTACCGTGCCCAGGCCGGTCAGACGCTGGCTCCACGTGGAGGCAAAACACACTGCCGGCTGCCGCGCGCACAGCCCCTCCCCTGCAGAGTCCTGAGGCAGCGGGAGGAGGGGAGCTCCGGGAGGGGCAGCGGTGGTGGCAGCTCACGCGCCGGGGAGCCACAGAGCCCGAGTGCAGTGAGGGGGGAGCTAGGAGGTGCGCCTGCCTGGGCTGCGGGCGGCGGCCCCCGTGCACCCCCCGGCTCCCCTCTCGCTGCGCTCGGGCTCTGCTGCTCCCGGGAGTGTGAGCTGCTGCCACCGCTGCCCCTCCTGGAGCAGGCTCAGGGCCCCGCACCCTGGCAGCGGCGGCGGCGCCGGCTCTCATGCCCTGGAGCCTCAGAGCCCGAGTGTGGTTAGTGGGGAGCCGGGGGGCGCACAGGGGCCGCCACCCACATGCATCTGTTGCAGCCTGCAGGAGCCCCTCTGGGGGGAGCACCGGGCCTCAGCCTGGGCAGGAGGGGCAAGGGGTGCGGCTGCTCCCCGCTAGTGGTGCTGCCACCTTTGTAGGGCTGCTGCCCCCCTGCGCCGCGCCAGCTCCTCCCTGGCTGGGGCTCCCCGCCGCCGCAAGTGGGATGCTCTGGCTCTCCGGTGCCTCCGCTTTTTGGCGCCCCCAGCCACTTGGTGCCCTAGGCGACCGCCTAGTTCGCCTAGTGGTTGTACCGGCCCTGGCTTTTATCACTCAAAAAAGAGATCTTGGAGTCATTGTGGATGGTTCTCTGAAAACATCTGCTCAGTGTTCAGTGGCAGTCAAAAAAGCTAACAGAATATTAGGAACCATTAGGAAAGGGATAAATAATAAGACAGAAAATATAATGCTGCAATATAAACCCATGGTACGCCCACATCTTGAATACTGCATGCAGTTCTGGTCACCCCAGCTGAAAAGAAAAGTTATGTTAGAAATGGAAAAGGTTGAAGTGCAACAAAAATGATTAAGAATATGGAACAGCTTTCATAAGTGGAAAGATTAAAAATTCTGGGACTGTTCAGGTTAGAAAAAAGACGATAAGGGGGGATATGATAGAGGTCTATAAAATCATGAATGGTGTGGAAAAAGTGAATAAGGAAGTGCTATTTGCCCCTTCACATACCACAATAAGCAGGGATCACCCAATGAAATTAATGGACAGCGGGTTTAAAACAAACAAAAGGGAGTTCTTCAAGCTGTGGCACTCACTGCCAGGGGATGTTGTGAAGGCCAAAAGTATAACTGAATTTAAAAATATAGAATAAGATAAGTTAATGGAGGATAGGTCCATCGGTGACTGTTGGCCAAGATGATCAGGGATGCAGCCACATGCTCTGGGTGTCTCTAAACTTCTGACTGCCAGAAGCTGGATTGGACAACAGGGGATGGATCACTCAATAAATTGCTCTGTTCTGTTCATTCTGTGGGAAGCATCTGGCACCAGCCACTATCGGAAAAAAATGATACTAGGCTAGATGGTCTGACCCATGTGGCTATGCTTATGTTCTAATTCATGTCCCTGCTCCATGTCTTTATTTCCCTTTCTACCATTTTTTCTATCTTGTATATTTAGATTGCAATCTCTTCTGGGAAGGGACATGTCTTACTCTGCTTTTACAATGGCTAGCAAAATCCCTGATCCCAATTGATGCATTCTAGGGACTACCATTGTACAAATAAATAATAATGATGTTGACAGTATAAACCAATTGGAAGTTGTTCTAGTGGTGAGCAGGATTTTACTAACACTTTTACTAACTGTTGAAAATACAATTAAGTCTGTGCAAGTGACGACCCTGATCAGCCAACCTCCTGTTTGAAGAGACAACTCCAAAATATCCTCCATCACAGCAAGCAAGATCACGTTTCACACTAAGGGCCCTCCAGTAGCGCAAAGCAGCTTTAAAGCTTCACTAAGCAGTCAGCTGAGGGATCTCTGTGACCATCCCCATTGCCCTTTCCCAGTGTAAGGGCTGTGTCAGGTGTGGGAAGTGTGTATAGCTGGAGTTCCAGTGTGTCTAGCCAGCATAATGTCATCTATGTGGCTGTTATAAGCTGAATAATTTACAGCTTCACAGAGGGCTGACCTGATCCCTAGCAGCCTTGAGGAATGGTGGAGTACAAAGATGATGGAAAGCTCTGTTGCATCAGAGGGTCAGGGCCTTTGAATAAAACTCTACTCCACCTTTATTTGAAGACCAATTTGCATAGGTTCTGTGGGCGTTTGCTTACAGCAGGTCTAATTAAATATATGCCTTGCTGTGTTTGTCCAGTCACTCAATACAATATTTTTATAAATGGTATTGTTAGATTTTAATTCTAAAGCATTTTGTTGATAAAACTTCTTGTTTATCTTCTCTTTACCTTCTGGTATTTGTGTGGCAAGTCTGTTAATTAGAGGTGAGTTTGTCTAATTCAATCACAATGGAAAAATTAATCATGCTGTTAAAATTATATTTAATTCATTTGAATTTGTCATCTGCATTTTGCTGTACAGTAACTATATTGAACTGTGAGATCTGAAACTTTTCCGGCAGTGAGACTTCCTTTTGTGAGCTACTTCAGCCATCAACTATTACAATAAACTTCTAGAACTGCTTACATTTCTCACAAAGTGTGTGATAAAAGTCAAAGCCAACATGATTCAAGTGAATCTCTCGGCCTATCTGCCTAAAATCTTGGTAGCTGTATTTGCCTTAGCATTCAAAGGCCTAACATTCTGTGAAAAATTTAAAAACAAAACTGACATATTTTGAGGAAGCCATTGAAGGTTTACAAACTTACCTATAGCACAGCTCACTTTCCATTATCTGGTTGTATTTTAGCACTAGTATCGCACTTGTTTTAATAGTTTTACACTGTGCTGCTGTGAGTCTGCCAAGAGTATAATCCTTAATAATGGTAGTCAGTGATCCAGCAACAGCAAATTATTGTACTGATTTCTCCCCCGCTCCACCGAGGAGGGCAACCTGTTTGCCAAGTAAAGAAAAGGCCTGGAAACTCTCTTGTATTTTCTCTATACAATGATTTCTTACAAGATCAGAAATACAGGAGGAGTTTCAATATGTATTTTTAGCCAAGAATCCAAAATCCTAAGGCATGTTGTGTTAAATATACCTTTAGGGATAGTTTGGGTGTGCATACGCTTACATGAAAATAGAGATGAGCTACTTTTTCTCTTAAAAAAATAATATTAAAAACAGCCCATTTAAATAGAAGATAAATTACGGTACATTATACTTTTACCATTTCCAAGGTTACGAACATTTCCTACTTCTGAAACACAAGTCTCTGATGATAAACTGCTATGTGCATTCAGAGAATGAATTATTATATTAATCATTGAGATTTTATTTATAATTAATTAGTGAATGGATACCTGTTTTACATTTTTAATTGCCAGAGAACTCTATTCTGATGTGTTGGGTATAATTTAGAGTGTAAGAACCAGCAATGGGGTGGACAGTGAAAATCACTGTGCTTTAGACTGGAACATTATAGTACAACACAAGTGAAAATGATCAGTCAGTGTTATTCTGACTGATTATTCACCACTTCACTGTTGACTTTGGTCTGGAACTCTCACAGTTTCTTGAAAATGTCTGTGTTAATGTTTAGTGAAGTCTCTGTTTATGAGAGGGAATGTTTTCTAGTTTACATTTTACTGTGTTTTTACAGCCAAAATATTGAAACATTAAATAATTCCTACTTTTTTTTTAATTCATAACAAAAAAATGGGTCTCCCTTTAGAAAATGTTTGACTAACTGCAACATTTTCCAGATTTTCCTTTGTTCAACTGCCAATCACAATTTTCTTGCATTTAGTACACCATATTTCTAGTTCTTTATTTGGAGCTAATCATTGGAAGTCTCTTCACAAGCACATTTTTGCTCTGCCTGAGCACTTGTACACTTAAAGAATGAAAGCCTGGTCCCAATGGCTCATTGATTTCAGCAGGTCCAGATTTTCATCCTGGTCAAAATGAAATCAGACCATTTTCTTAGTCATATGTTCTTCTCTTTGACATTCATTCATGATGTGCAAAAAACATAAAGAGAGAATTGTCTACATTGATGGCTGAATTTCGGAACGTTTGCAGGTTCACTTAATAAGAGCACCCACAAGTTTGTAATCTTATATAAACCTTATCCAAATCTTCTTTTACCATATATTAGCTGGGGTTGAACAGTAAACATTTAATAAGAAGAATTATCCTTCTCTATGGTGGTCTCCTAATATATTGAACTAATTTAATTTAGTATGGAGAACTGAATTTCCCACAGTCCTTTCTCAATTCAAGCATTGTTTATGAGAGGGGAAGTGGAAGCACTCAAGGAATACTGTACACTTTCTTTCCCTTTTAGGGAAAATAAAATAGAAAAAGGAAGGCATCATAAATAGAAAACAGTTTCCACTGATGAATATATCTGAAATGATAAAGTCAATTTGACTTTTTCTAAATTACTAAATTATTCTTCAGTCTATGATCCTTTATATGTCATTTTTCCTACACTGCCTTCTTCACAATTTTCCATTGAAACCTACTATAACAGTGACACTGTTTTGATTTCCTATATACAAGCCTAATATTTGGTGGCAGACTCTCTGTTTCTTCTCTCGTGGTGGGTAAAGACTCAATTTGGTGTAGAGCTAAAACACATGATATCAGTTGTTATGATCCAAGTGCAATGATCCAGATGAAACACCTGAAAACACTGCTCTACAGCCAAAATGCTTCTGAAATAAATGTAGTCAAACTTTACTAATTCTGGGTCACTGAGAACGAAAATGATGCTTAAAATTGTTGATTGGCTCTAGTTTTCAAGATATGCTATTGGGTCAGTATATACGACCCTTGACTTGGGAATGGCAGAGGATAAGTGAGTTATAAAGGGAAGGGATCTCAATTTAAACCAGAAATGACTAAAATACATCGTTGACTGGATCTATGAATAAATCTATGACTGGGTTTGGACAGTACTTGCTTTTTAGGCAAAACAATGAATGATGCAATCTGAAGCTGGTATTGCATCATACATGATATGAATTGCATCATGTTATTCCTAGAAGTCATGGATGATGCAATCATAACGAAGCTTACATCACTCTGCTGAACAAATTGCCCTATATCAGCTCTAGAAATCATACAGTGTCGTGCTCTCTTATTTGTCAGTGTTTGATTTTGCAAAGGGACACATTTCTGTTTAGCCAAAGTGAGCAGAGATGCCTCGTACTTGTGTGAACAGTGCAGATAACTTCTGCTATGTTTGTGGTGAAGTGACTTTTGCATCCCAAAAGCGCAGTATAACCACTATGGTTAAGAAAGCCTATCACCTTTATTTTGGCTGCAAAATTGGAGATCAGGACAAGAGGTGGGCCCCACACATATGCTGCAACACTTGTGCAACAAATCTTCGCCAGTGGTTGAACAGGAAAAGGAAATCTATGCCTTTTGCAGTGCCAATGATTTGGAGAGAGCCAACAGATCATACCAGCAATTGTTACTTCTGCATGGTGCCTCCAGTTGGGAAAGGTGTGTCAAAGGAGAAAAACTGGACTGTGCATTATCCAAACATTCCATCAGCTATACGCCCAGTACCCCATGGAGAAGGACTGCCGGTTCCTGATGCACCAGAATGATTCTCACTTGAGTCAGACGAGGAAGAGGATGAAACTTCTGGTCCTGAACCATCAATGTCACAGGACCCACATTTTCTCCCATCCTCCTCCTCTGAACCACACCTCATAACACAAGGTGAACTGAATGACCTTGTCAGGGATTTGGAACTACCCAAGAGTAAGGCAGAGCTGTTGGGCTCCAGACTACAGCAGTGGAATCTCCTGGCAGGTGATGTTAGGGTTTCCATGTTTCGTGACCGTCAAAAGGACCTTGTCCCATTCTTCGTGGAAGGTGATCTTGTAGCCTGCAATAACATCGATGGTGTGATGGCAGCCCTCAACATCGTTCACGATCCAGATGAGTGGAGATTGTTCATTGATTCATCGAAGACGAGTCTTAAAGCTATTTTACTGCATAATGGCAATGTTTTGCCATCAATTCCAGTTCGTCATGCAGTCCATATGAAGGAAACCTATGACAACATGAAACAACTTTTGAGGTGCATAAACTATGACCAACATCAGTGGCAGCTTTGTGGCGATTTGAAGGTTGTTGCTCTCTTGCTTGGTCTGCAGACTGGATACACAAAGTACTGCTGTTTTCTCTGCGAATGGGATAGTCGTGCAAGAGATTCCCACTACATCAAGAAAGATTGGCCACTCCGACAGTCATTGGAGCCTGGGAGGAAAAGTGTTCAGCATCCAACACTTGTTGAATCAGGGAAGGTTTTCTTACCACCCTTACGCATCAAGCTGGGTCTGATGAAGAACTTTGTCAAGGCCATTGACAAAACACAAGCAGCTTTCAAGTACCTCCATGGAAAATTTCCAAGGTTAAGTGAAGCTAAGATAAAGGAAGGTATCTTTGTTGGTCCTCAGATTCATGAACTTCTTCGAGATGATGCATTTGACCATGCACTGCGTGGCAAGGAAAAGACGGCATGGAAAGCCTTCCAGTTAGTGGCAATACATTTTCTCGGAAACAACAAGGCAGACAACTACAGGTTGCAACATGTCACTAAAGATACATTTTTTGCACTCTCATCTAGATTTTTTTCCACCGAACTGTGGAGCAGTGAGCGACGAGCACGGCGAGCGATTTCACCAGGACATTGCAACAATGGAGAAACGCTATCAGGGCAAATGGAGCCCATCAATGCTTGCAGACTATTGCTAGACAATGACAAGAGATGCTCCATTTAATGAATACAAGAGACAAGCCAAGAAGCGCCGAGTAGACCCTGAATAGGACTAAACTATGTACAGAATAGTTTTTTGCCTTTTGTTTCATAATAAATTTTATTTATATAACCCTTTTGCTGATTTTTAAAGTGTTACATAAACAGGACAGGTGAAATATTATCATGTAAAGCAACCATAAACGCATGAAAAGACCTAGGTTTACAATTTATGATTAAAACTCTACTATCTACACAATATACATAGACATAAAATGTAAAAACTTAAATATCTTAGAAACAGTAGCCAATCAGTTGTTTTAATTGTCATATTTGAATTCAGCACATCAAAATACATAATAAATAGCACATTTTATCTCTGAAGCAGACGACTTCTCAAAAATTGTAGACCAGTGAAATTAGTAATCCAGAAAAGCTAAAATAACATGGGACAAATTCATTGAGGATACATGTATATACATGTAATTATGAGTGTGGGGTAGAGATGTTATAGTTGGCCATTCCATTATGCACCCATATTTTCAGTCTAATCATTAATTTTTTCAGATATTTTCCTTTTTTTTATTTTTTGGTGTTGGCCCAAGAGTCATGGTTTCCAATAAATAAATAAATACACACATAAATAATAATAATAATAATAATAATAAATCTGAACATAATCGGAACAGTACAGAAATGGGCCCCAAACAAAATTTAGATCTGGATTCATAGCTGGATGAATGGAAAGTAAATGAATTGAGGGAGATAAAGGTATAGTGGGTGTGGTGTAAGGAAGTGCATTGTGAGTAGATAATGGGAGATGGGAGTCAGGGAAAAAGTAAAAAATAAGGATAGTGGTTCAGGAAAAGAGGAAGCAAGTTCCCTGGCTTAAGCACTGATTTTTCTATCTCTGTAAAATGGAGATATATAAGTATTGTTGCCTTCCATTTGGGGGAAGGATGGTTGAGAAAGCGATGGCCAACAACTATAGCAGTATTTCCTTTACTCTGACTTGCCTGGTTTTAGACCTTGGTATGGGACTGAACTTTTGCTAATGGTGTTGGTCTATGACTCCTCCTAGCTATGGATAAGGACAAAAGCCCTAATTGTTTTTGGTCCAGTTTATCTCAGAGAGTGCCTTTATTCTCATTATATGAAACCACGGTTACAATCAGTGGAAGCACACAATCTAGTGCTCCCTAGAGGCGAGAGGGCATTAAGGGCAGGGCAATATCTGATGGTCACTTGACTCTGGAATCTGCCAGGGGCCTGATTTGTTAACTTCTAGAAATGCTTTTGGCATTTGAGATGGGGAGGGAAGCAAGACTAGGCTGGAAGTTTCCTGTAAACTAGAGTTATGGAGTGAAAATAAATTCTATTTGTGTAGGTGGTCAGCAGTGGATTTCAGTGTTTCAGCATATTGGTTGATTGCTGTATTATTTTAAAATTGGAAGGGGTTCTCAGAGCATAGGGTAGGTGCTGCTGAGGTATGTTTAATCCACATGCTTTGTACTACATCACTTGACTTGTTTTTGCAGGGGAGGGGAAAAGAAGTAGTGGGGAGGAGGCATGGATCTTAGTTGGATACTCATACTCTGTCTTTGCCCACTTGCAGAGAGCAAGGCAGGATAAACTCAGTCAGAAAGACCCAGAAACTTCCAGAACAGAGTATGGTAGTTACCAAACATGCTCAGTAGTTGTTCTGAGCTTGTTCACTAGAGTAATTGTAGAAAACCAACCCAAAGTATGTGAAAACAGTTAAATGATTTTTTTCAGCTTTCTAGTTCCGGTAAAACCATCCTTGCTAGAAACACCTTTTATCCTTGGCTCAAAGATACGTACAAAGAGCAAATTATTTGACATTGGAATGCATCAGATGACATTTCTCTTCCCATACTGTTTTATTGTTGTTTCTTTTCAAAATAAAGTGGAAAGAGAAGAGAAGGCCTCATGCCACATGTCAAAATGTCAATGATGTTTCTGCAGTCCTTGGTAGTGCCTCAAAGCTGGAATTTAGCTTGGCCAAACGATAAGGGCTACCAATGATTACAGTGAGATTTCACCAGGCCTGTGTGCAAGGGGGGTGAATTTGTGTTCAAAGTAATGTTGCATGTCTTTTATAAAGGAAAGTTGAATGGGGAAAGGATCTATTTTTTTAAAAAAAGCCTAGGATTGGTTTTAATTTCAGAGGAAGGTATTGTAAATGATTCACCTTCCAGCTCAGTGGTTGAGTCCTGTGATAGCAGTCATGGGGTTAAGATTGGTTTTAGAAGATGGAATTTGTGAGGAAATTTCAGTAGCACAGGGAATAGAAAAAAGAAAGCAATCATAAGTAATCTATTGTCAAAGAAGAACTGTATTGCTCTGGGAGCTCAAACTTAGTTACAGCTATAGTACCATCATTTTAGCCGATAAAATAACTCCATGAGGTAATTTGTTATGCATGGTCCCTTTCCAGTTTTGTCCACATATGTTTACTTAGCACTCCTATTCTTCCTGCTATATTAAAATTAGGAGTGCAGGGAATGGCAAGATAACTGTTCTCAGATGGGATGCGTACTAATTCCCATTCATCTCCAAAAGTCTGAATTATCTATCTTTTCAGAATTTTTATTCTTTATTGAAATCTCTTGTGCTTTGGTGTTGTATTTTTGCAAAACACTCATTGTGTCACACTTACTAATGTAGAACTGTGCATATCAAAGGCTCAGGGATAAGAAGGGATGTTTTTCTCCCGTATTGCTTTTGTTCTTGCAGGCGGCTGTGCTGAGAAGGTGTAGACCATTCTTAAATCACCAAATACGCCAGGTATATATAACCACTGGAGCTGAGGTTACACTTAAGGTTGCTGAAGTGTTTTAGTACCCCCTCTTTCCTGTTTTCAGTTGCTCATAACTCTTTCTAATCCTTTTCAGCACTCTGATTTTGAGTAGGAGGCCAAGTCACCAAGAAGGAATGGTGTGGCCATTGCACAGATTGGAGTGAACTGCATCATTCTAAGATCCCTGAAGCAAAATCCAGGGAGCTCCCATGGGGCCCAAACAACTGAGCCCTGAATGGTGTAGGGATTTGTGCTCCATTTTGAGTTTCTCATGTGTGCATTATAAGGCTCTATAGGTTCCTAGGCAACATGCAGCTTGAATAAAGCAGGACTCCTGAACCTGTTGTGTACTCAAAACTTTTAAAACATCAGATATTCTGAATCCAGTGCAAGATGAAAAGTTGCTTCATTGAGTATGAAATAGGTGCTCATAGTGAATGTTTCATTCAATATGCACATTGGGTCTGAATCTACAGTGCTGTGTTCTTCTGTAGTCATTTTCATCTGTGCAAAGTGGATATAAAACATTGCCACCTGGGTAGATGAGTGGAGAATTCTGATTTGATAGTGTTTCATACTTGTGTGCAGAGTGCCTCACACCTTGTGCTGTGGAGAATCTGGTTATTGGACTGGAGTTATATAAGAGAGGGAGTTCTAGTGGTATCTAGCCAAATTCTTCCATATTATGGATTGATAAAACTCAAATGCCTTAAAAAAGTTAGACAGTCAAAATCAGAAAATGTAGAGTTAAGATTTCACATGCCACATTAACTAACTCTCCTCCTTTGTGTGTGCATTATATTAGTCTTTAGTGATATGATCACAAACTAGAACGATGCAAACCCTGTAGAGTTCACTCGCCAATGGCGTTTGCAGACTGAATTCTATTGTTTTGTCTCACATAAATGGAAGTGAAACAAGCTCTCTGGATGTTCCTAGAAGTTCATGTTTCAGTTCCAGGCTCCTCCTTGTTCAGGAGTCCATCATTAATCCTTAGACATTCATTCAATGCCATCGACTCCTGAGCCTCACCTAAACCATCCAGGTTAATAGGGGTGCACTTGTAGACTTCTGGGGCTGGTTGAGAGAGACTGATACCTAGAGGGAGAAAGGAAACATGAATTTTGAAGCTATACAAACATTTTTCTCCTATTATATCACTCCTCGATCCCAGAGGGTTAGTGAATGGAGCTATTACTTTTATTTTTTAAGTTCATTTGGGATTGGGGGGGGGGGTGTCCTTTAAGTGAAAATACTGCCTAACATATGAGGAGTGGGCAGGGCAATATTGAGAGGTAGCATACTATGTTGTCATAAAATGAAATACACTTTATTTATATTGTGCCTCAAAAGAAATATCATTAGTCAGTAAAAAAAAAATGTATTTCTCCTTCTCTTCATTTTTATTGGTGGTACACACAATCTCTTTGGTTTATGATATTTTTCAAATGGAAATAGTCAATGTGCTTAGAAAGCTTCTGCCTTCAAAGAATCTGCTGTTTTCTGGCCTGATTTTCAAAGGTTCTGACTATCCACAGCTCCCATTGATTTCATAGAATCATAGAAGATTACAGCTGGAAGAGACCTCAGGAGGTCATCTAGTCCAACCCCCTGCTCAAAGCAGGACCAATCCCCAACTAAATCATCCCAGCCAGGGCTTTGTCAAGCCAGGCCTTAAAAACCTCTAAGGATGGAGATTCCACCACCTCTCTAGATAACTCATTCCAGTGCTTCACCACCCTCCTAGTGAAATAGTGTTTCCTAATATCCAACCTAGACCTCCCCCCACTGCAACTTGAGACTATTGCTCCTTGTTCTGTCATCTGCCACCACTGAGAATAGCCTAGCTCCATTCTGTTTGGAACTCCTGTTCAGGTAGTTCTCCCCCTCACTCTTCTCTTCTGCAGAATAAATAAGCCCAGTTCCCTCAGCATCTCCTCATAAGTCATGTGCCCCAGCCCCCTAATAATTTTTGTTGTTCTCCGCTGGACTCTCTCCAATTTGTCCACATCTTTTCTGTAGTGAGGGGCCCAAAACTGGACACAATACTCCAGATGTGGCCTCACCAGTGCCGAATAAAGGGAACTAATCACTTCCCTCGATCTGCTGGCAATGCTCCTACTAATGCAACCCAATATGCCGTTAGCCTTCTTGGCAACAAGGGCACACTGTTGACTCATATCCAGCTTCTCGTCAACTGTAATCCCCAGGTCCTTTTCTGTAGAACTGCCGCTTAGCCGGTCGGTCCCCAATCTGTAGCAGTGCATGGGATTCTTCCATCCTAAGTGCAGGACTCTGCACTTGTCCTTGTTGAACCTCATCAGATTTCTTTTGTCCCAATTCTCCAATTTGTCTAGGTCACTATCCTTACTCTCCAGCATATCTACCTATCCCCCCAGCTTAGTGTCATTCATGAACTTGCTGAGAGTGCAATCCATCCCATCATCCAGATCATTAATGAAGATGTTGAACAAAACCGGCCCGAAGGCCGATCACTGGGGCACTCTGCTTGATCCCGGATGCCAACTAGACATCGAGCTGTTGATCACTACCTGTTGAGCCAGACGATCTAGCCAGCTTTCTATCCATCTTATAGTCCATTCATCCAATCCATACTTCTTTAACTTGCTGGCAAGAATACTGTGGGTGACCGTATCAAAAGCTTTGCTAAAGTCAAGATATATCACGTCCACCGCTTTACCCATATCCACAGAGTCAGTTATCTCATCATAGAAGGCAATCAGGTTGGTCAGGCACGACTTGCCCTTGGTGAATCCATGTTGACTTCAGTGTCATCTGTGTATGCTCAGAACTTCTGAAAAAAATCGGGCCATGAATGTTAAGATTTATATTTTGGCAAATTATTACTAACTTGTATTTCATTAATATCTGGTGTTCCCAATCTGGAAATAGGCTCCCATTGTGTTCGGCCCTGTGCAGACAATGCAGTGGATACCACTGCTGTCCTAAGGAACTTGGTATAATGTAAGGCCTTAAGTGACACTGTACCACTCTACCTTTGAGACTGCCTGCTCCCTAACCTCTCATTTTAAGAGCTGAGATTGATGTGTCAGCTTCTTGAGTGTCCTACAGTATATACTCAAGCAAATGAGGGTCTGGGATGTTCACCTGAGGACTACTTACTGTGAAATTTTCTCCCACTTCCCGTGAATCAAAGCTTTACAACAGCATCTGAGTTATGCTTAATGTTTTCAGTTCTCTTTTTAGTTTGTGTTTGTGGGATTATTTATAATTGTTTCATGGTGTATCAGTAGGATTTTTATATGCTGGTTCCAGAATTAATTCTGGTTACTAGTTCTTGCTGTCCTGTATAATCTGCTTTGTTAGACTCATTGTGAGGGCTCAAAGGCATCTTCTAAACCTAAAGAACCAATTTCTTTTCACTTCTCTAAGAATGGATGTGATTTAAATGTCTATGTATCTTGATTTAGGTGCCAATAGAGGACATTAGGAATTAAAAAGAAAATTATATTTTCCTTTTGTGTGTGTGTGTGTGCGCATGTGGGGTGGTGTGTGTGTGTGTGTGTGTGTGTGTGTGTGTGTGTGTGTTTGCGGAATGAGGGGCTTGTTGTAAGTGTAGATCCTGATGATGGGAAATGAGATTGTTGCCTAGGATGGTTAGTCTGAAAGAACAATGGTAAAAAGGATGATGCATGGTTATTTTTCTTCTTTTTCGTTATTGAATTTGTATTAAGGCGATGTGACAGTGTTCTCAGCGGCGCTTGCGATATTGCACTGCAGTGAAAGTGAAATCAATGTTCACTATCAAAACAACAGTATTATATATTTCTTAATCTTCTTTTCTCTGCATTATAGATATGCAGTCACTAGAGCTAGTTCTAAGTAGGGATGTATGAAATAAAAAAATCTCTGATCAATGCACAGAAAATATACAACAGTGAAGAGTCCTAAATATATTTGAAGTACTAATCTCAGACACAGCCTGAAAAGCCCCCAAATTCAGTTATCAAGACACACCCCTGGGCACTCAAAACCAAAAGAATAGTGTCAGGGGGAGGGAGAGGAAGGGAGTGAAATTCTCAGTACTACAAACATTTTTATTTTTTAATATTGCCCCTTTCAGTACATTTTATGACTCCACCCACAACACTAAGATTTCAATAATCCTGTAAAATACCCTGCTGCATAAAAAAAGAATTAAATGACATTTTTAGGAGATGTCTGAGTTCATTTCCTCCACTAGGCATCAGATAGCTGATGCCTGTCTCTATTAGCCCATAGAGGTCCTGATCCAAAGCTCATTATAGTCAATGGAAATTAGTGTCACAAAGGATCTCAGTTCTGCGCCATACTTGAGGTTTTGCAAAGACAACTGATTAGTGTGTAGTTTTTTTCTATTACTTCCTTTACTGTCTTTTAGATGTCCTTCCTCTCCAGTTGCTCTATTATTATAGCTATCTTATAACTTCAGCTAAACGTTGAGGTTATAACATAGTTTCTGTTCTCAGCCTAATTCAGACCACTATCCTAATGCTGGGAAAATTCTGTTGGGTCTGTTTTTAATAATCTCATCTTGGAGGAGATTAGCTCAAGAACAGTATGAGGTTAATCAGACAAGCTATTTTTGAGTTAGTGGTATTAGACGGAATTTTTCTTAATTCTTTTTTGCTCTTTCATAACTGAAAAATGCCTTTATCTAAAGACCAAGTATTTTTACACTTATTTCCCTCCCTCACTCCCAAAAAGCATAGTTTTAACTATTTGAAATTCTTGAGTCTGATTGCTGAGTCTGGCAGAGGCCTGACCCCAATTTTCCTCTCCCTGCCATCCTTGGCTTGCCCCAGAAACTCCCTCTATGCTTGCTGCAGGGGCAGAATCCCCAGCTACTCTTTGGCAAAGGGGATGAAGGCAAGGGGACAGGATTTGATCCCTTGGTCTTTAATTACATATTTCATTGTTTTTCTACCAGCATTCTAAACTTCTGTACAGTGTTTGCAGAGTCTCTAAGTGCCACTGATATACTACATCATCTACAAGCTATACTATAGAGCATCACTGTAGATATTAAAATGTTCACAGGTACAACTCATACCTTACTTTTTATAGCCAGTAGAGGGACCACTCCAGAGCTCCTAACCCCTATTGACCACTATGGCCTTTTAAAGATACTTAATCATTTCAATGCTCCTCAGTAGTCTCTGCATGATTTTGTGGCACTGTTGGTCACTCCACATCTTCAATTTGTGTTTCACAGTATAAAGAATTAAAAGGCCATCTATTGATATGGTTACTTTTGTACGATGTCATTAGAAGTGTTTTACACCAATCTTACTCACTAACCTCACCCTACCCTGCCTATACACAACTACATACTGTGTCTCATACATATGCCAGAAAAAAAAATTCCATAAAGACCAGTGTACATGATCCAACCTACTCTTTATAGGTGGCAGGTAAATGGAGATATTTCACTTTGACTCTCCAGTTATGTGTCAGAGGTCACATCTGGCATTTCACATATTATCCTTACAGGACCTTTCTCCAGCTCACCATTCAACTATAGGTGGGGTTGGTATGTAGATCATTCACCCCTTATGTTTGTTTTAAACTTGCTGCCTATTTCATTGGTTGACCCTGAGCTCTTGTGTAATATGAAGGGGCAAATAACACTCTCATTCACTTTCTCCACACCATTTATGATTTTATAGACCTCCATCATAGCTTTTGATATGGTCACCAAAGAGGATCTATGGGCTATTCTGCAGAAACTGGGCTGCCCAAGAAGGTTCATACAAATAATCTGTCTGTTCCATGACCACATGAGAGTGCAAGTTCTCTCCAGTAGTGACTCTGACACATTTCTAATCTCGAATGGAGAGAAGCAAGGCTGCATATGTGCTCCAATGCTGTTCAATTTGTTCTTTGCCTGTGTCCTCAGTCATGCCACAGTGGACTCGGATCAGGTGATATACATCCGCTACCAACTCAGTGGCTCCCTCTTTGATCTTTGAAGACTCAATGCTAAGACCAAGACACTGGACAGACTTCTCGTCAAGGCACTTTTAGCAGATAACTGCACCTTGATGGTTCATAGACATGACGATCTTCAGGGCATCATTGATAGATTTTCTGAAGCATCCCAGCTCTTTGGCCTCACCATCGGTCTCGGGAAGACAGAGGTCTTGTTCCAACCAGCATCTCATTCCAATGCTGCAGCACCACCCATCTTCATCCAAAGTACACAGCTGAAAAATGTGGTTCAGTTCATGTATTTGGGCAGCACCATCTCGAGAGATGACTCTCTCGATAAGGAAATAGACTCCAGAATTAGTAAAGCCAGCCATGCCCTTGGCTGACTCTGAACAAAAGTCCCTAACCAACACAACATTCGTCTCTCCACCAAATTGAAGATCTGCAGTGCAATGGTTCTAACATCTCTCCTGTGTGGCTCTGAGACATGAACTCTTTGCAGACAGCACATTAAACAGCTTGAGCATTTTCACATATGCTCCCTCTGCTCAATAATGAACATTCGCTGGCAGGACAGAGTGACCAATATTAAGGTCCTTGAAAGAGGAAATTGAGGAAATGCTATTGAGAGCACAACTTAGGTGGACTGAACATGTCATAGTAATGGAAGACCACTGCCTCCCAAAACCGATCTTGTATTGGGAGGTGAGTCAGAACAAAAGAAAGAAGAGTCATCTGTATAAGCACGTCAGAGATAACCTGAAGAGCAATCTCCAGTTCGCTGGAATCAATCTCAAAGAACTCAAGCAAATGGCTCAGAACAGGACTCAATGGCTCTCTTTGACAAGATCAGCATGTAACAGATTTGAGCAAGATTGATGAAATCATCTGCAGGCTGCATGTGAAAGGCACTACAGAGCTATATCGTCAAACATCTTAGTTACGGACTTTCTATGCCCTCAGTGTGGCTGACTCTGTGCATCAGGGTTCAAACTTCAGTGTCATATGCGTAGCCATAGATGAGAATTGCAACAATATCATCATCATTGTCAGCAATGGACTGCAAACAACATCATATCCCCTCTTAGTTGTCTCTTTTCTAAACTGACCAGTCTTTTTGGTCTTTCCTCAGATGGAAGCTGTTCCATAGACCTAATAATTTTTGTTGCCCTTCTCTGTACCTTTTTTCGAAATATTTTTATATGGGTAGGCCAGAACTGCACTCAGTATTCAAGGTGTGGGTGTGCCATGGATTTATATAGTAGCATTAGGATATTTTCAATCACTTTTCTAATGGTTCCTAACATGGTTAGCTTTTTTGACTGCTGCTGCATTTGAACAGATGTTTTCAGAAAACTACCCATGGTGACTCCAAGATCTCTTTCTTGAGTGGTAACAGCTAGTTTAGAACCCCTCATTTTGTATGTATACTTGGAATTATATTTTACAGTGTGCATTACATTGCACTTGTCAACATTGAATGTCATCTGTCATTTTGTTGTCCAGTCACCCAGTCTTGTGTGACTCCTTTGTAACTCTCCACTGACAGCTCTGGACTTAACAATTTGAAGTAATTTAGTATCATTGGCAAACTTTGACACCTCAATGTTCACCCCTTTTTTTCAGACCATTTCTGAATATGTTAAACAGCACAAGTTCCAGTCCAGATCCTGGGGGACCCCATTGTTTACCTCTCTCCATTCTGAGAGCTGACCATATATTCCTACCATTTGTTTCCTGTCTTTTAACCAATTACTGATTGGTGAAAGGACCTTCCCTCTTATCCCATGACTGCTTAGTTTGCATAAGAGCCTTTGGTGAGGGACCATGTCAAAGGCTTTCTGAGGCCAGGTCTACACTACCGCGGTAGTTCGACGGCTGGCAATCGAAGTTCCGGGTTCGACGTCGACTGCGGTACTCCAGCTCGGCGAGAGGAGTACCGCGGAGTTGACGGGGAGCCTGCCTGCCGCGTGTGGACCGCGTCTGAACCGCGGTAAGTTCGAACTAAGGTATGTCGACTTCAGCTACGTTATTCACATAGCTGAAGTTGCGTACCTTAGTTCGAATTTGGGGGTTAGTGTAGACCAGGCCTGAGAGTCAAAGTATACTATATCAACTGAATCACCCTTGTCCACATGTTTGTTGACACCCTCAAAGAATTCTAATAGATTTGTCAGGCATTATTTCCCTTTACAAAAGCTGTGTTGTCTCTTTCCCCAACAAAATTTTGTTCATCTGTGTTTGATTATTCTGTTCTGTACTATTCTTTCAGGCTATTTGCCTGGTACTAAAGTTAGTCTTACTGGCCTGTGATTGTCAGGCTTGACTCTAGAGATATTTTTTTTAAGGTGTTACATTAGCTATCCTCTAGTCCAGGGGTCGGCAACCTTTCAGAAGTGGTGTGCCGAGTCTTCATTTATTCACTCTAATTTAAGGTTTCACGTGCCAGTAATATATTTTAATGTTTTTAGAAGGTCTCTTTCTATAAGTCTATAATATTTAACTAAATGATTGTTGTATGTAAAGTAAATAAGGTTTTTAAAATGTTTAAGAAGCTTCATTTAAAATTAAATTAAAATGCAGAGCCCACCGGACCGGTGGCCAGGACCCAGGCAGTATGAGTGCCACTGAAAATCAGCTCGCGTGCCGCCTTCGGCACGCGTGCCATAGGTTGCCTACCCCTGCTCTAGTCATCTGGTAGAAGCTGATTTAAGTGATAAATTACTTACCACACTTAGTAGTTCTTCAATTTCATATTTGAGTTTCTTCAGAACTCTTGGATGAATACTATCTAGTCCAGGTGACTTATTATTGTTTAATTTATCTCTTTGTTCCAAAACCTCCAGTACTGACACCTCAGTTTGGGATAGTTCTTCAGATTTGTCACCTAAAAAGAATGGCTCAGGTGTGAGGCTCTTCTTCACATCATCGTCAGTGCAGACCAGTGCAAAGACTTCATTTAGCTTCTCCTCAATGGCTTTGTCTTCCTAGGGTGCTCTTTTAGTACCACAATCATCTTGTGACTCCACTGATTGTGAGGCAGGCTTTCTGTTTCTGATGTACTTCCAAAAAAAATGTTGTTAGTTTGAGTCTTTTGCTAGTTGCTCGAAACATTCTTTTTTGACCTGCCTAATTATGCTTGACTTGCCAGAATTTATTCTCCTTTCTATTTTCCTCAGTAGGAGTTGACTTCCAATTTTTAAAGGATGCCTTTTTCCCTTTAACCACTTTTTACTCTGCTAGTTAGCCATAGTGGCTTTTTTGTTGTTAAGTATCAGAGAGGTAGCCGTGTTAGTCTGGATCTGTAAAAAGCGACAAAGAGTCCTGTGGCACCTTATAGACTAACAGACGTATTGGAGCATAAGCGTTGGTCTCTGTCTGAGGGGTTGGAGCAAATGCGGTTGTACCTCAGTGCTTGGCTGTAGACAATGGATCATGTGGTGTGTCCGCGATGGAAGCTGGAGGCATGAAGGTAGGCATAGCAGTCGGGGGTGGGGGGGTTCGGTATAGGGTGGTGTTAAAGTGACCGTCACTTATTTGTACCATGGTGTCTAGGAAGTGGACCTCCCATGTATATTGGTCCAGGCTAAGGTTGATGGTGGGGTGGAAGCTGTTGAAATCGTGGTGGAATTCGCGCTGAGGTACAACCGTATTTGCTCCAACCCCTCAGACAGAGATCAACACCTACAAGATTTTCACCAAGCAGTCTCAAAACTACGATACCCGCAAAAGGAAATAAGGAAACAAATCAACAGAGCCAGAAGTGTACCCAGAAGCCTCCTGCTGCAAGACAGGCCCAAGAAAGAAACCAACAGAACTCCACGGGCCATCACCTACAGTCCTCAGCTAAAACCTCTCCAGCGCATCATCAGTGATCTACAACTCATCCTGGACTATTATCCCTCGCTTTCACAGGCCTTGGGAGGCAGGCCAGTCCTCGCCCACAGACAACCCGCCAACCTTAAGCATATTCTCACCAGCAACCACACACCGCACCATAGTAACTCTAACTCAGGAACCAATCCATGCAACAAACCTCGATGCCAACTCTGCCCACATATCTACACCAGCGACACCATCACAGGACCTAACCAGATCAGCCACAACATCACTGGTTCATTCACCTGCATGTCCACCAATGTAATATACGCCATCATGTGCCAGCAATACATAGCCCCTCTGCTATGTATATCGGCCAAACTGGACAGTCCCTACATAAAAGGATAAATGGACACAAGTCAGATATTAGGAATGGCAATAAACAAAAACCTGTACGAGAACACTTCAATCTCCCTGGACACACAATAGCAGATTTAAAGGTAGCCATCCTGCAGCAAAAAAACGTCAGGACCACACTTCAAAGAGAAACCCCTGAGCTTCAGTTCATTTGCAAATTTGACACCATCAGATCAGGATTAAACAAAGACTGTGAATGGCTAGCCAACTACAAAAGCAGTTTCTCCTCCCTTGGTGTTCACACCTCAACTGCTAGAAGAGGGCCTCATCCTCCCTGATTGAACTAACCTCGTTATCTCTAGACAGATTCTTGCCAGCATATTTATACCTGCCTCTGGAAATTTCCACTACATGCATCTTACGAAGTGAGTATTCACCCAAGAAAGCTTATGCTCCAATAGGTCTGTTAGTCTATAAGGTGCCACAGGACTCTGTCGCTTTTTTGTTGTTGTTTCTCTTATTTTTTTTATTTGGGGTATACATTTCAGCCTCCGTTATGGTGTTTTAAAGAAGTTTCCATGTAGCTTGGTGGCATTTCACTCTTTTGACTTTTTGTTTTAATTTCCATTTACTTAGACTCCTCATTTTTGCATAGTTCCCCTTTTTGAAGTTAAATGCTACTGTGGTGGGTTTCTTTGGTATTTCCCACCACAAGGATATTAAATTTAGTTACATTCTGTTTGCTATTACCGAGGCATTCAACTATATTCACTTCTTACATGAAGCACGGGATCTGACCTAAGACTAAATCAAAAATTGCCTCTCCCCTTGTGGGAGACTCCCCTTATAGAATCATAGAATATCAGGGTTGGAAGGGACCTCAGGAGGTCATCTAGTCCAATCCCCTGCTCAAAGCAGGACCAATTCCCAACTAAATCATCCCAGGCAGGGCTTTGTCAAGCCGGGCCTTAAAAACCTCTAAGGAAGGAGATTCCACCACCTCCCTAGGTAACGCATTCCAGTGCTTCACCACCCTCCTAGTGAAATAGTGTTTCCTAATATCCAACCTAATATCCAACTCCCTTGTGGGAGTAGTCCAGGACTACTCATTAGTGGTGTCTAGAAATTCTTTCTGAATACTGTATCTTACTCTTTAAACATCCATTTCTTTCTCTTCCAAAGAAAGGAAGAGAATTGGAAATACGTAGCTTAAACATACTGTTTACATATATTTAACTTGGCTACTTTCAAAATAATGTACAAGACCAGAGCTCCTAGAAAGGAAGATCTGGAAAACAGAGCAATTCAATTTTAATTTAGTTGGTTTGTTTAGTCTAAGCAAAGAACCATTCTTTGGGGCTAAATTTTATAAAGAATGATTAATGTAAATGGAGTCTAATGAGGCTCAGTGTAATTGAGAGTCTGGAATCAGTCACCTTTTATCAGGGTTGTTATAATGAGGGTTCATCATGTATGTGTGCTGTAAGAGGTGTGTGTGTGTGTGTGTGTGTGTGTGTGTGTGTGTGTGTGTGTGTGTGTGTGTGTGTGTAAAATACACAGTTACAGGCATACATTCCACTCATTAATAACACAACTTCTGCTGATACGTGTCTCAGTTGTAGCACATACTAATTAGCTGATAGACTAATTGGGTCATATGAAATAAAAAGTAGATGGTAGTCAATCAAGCAGATTAAAATTGCCTGTTCTCTAATTGGTTTATATAGGGGCAAGAGAAATAAAGTAATTTGGAAAATTACTGACTTGTATTGTTAGCCACAGGCTTCCACTCAGTAATTATTTGTAAAAAGTTGTCCATATAAAATAAAACATTTTCAGTTGCACTGATAAATGTAGTGAAGATCCTCTCTCTAAACTTTCTTGCCTGACCTCTGCCTATGTGCTTAAAATGTATGTTGTGGGCTTTGAAGCCTGAGTAAGAAGCCTTTGCTTGCCTCTTACTTTTCTAAATACAAGAGCCCTAAAAGAACTGAGATGTACTACAAGTGTTGTATATAGTAGCTAAGTGTATCCCAAGGTGGTGTTGCTGGAAGTAGTGCAGTAAGTCAGCCCACTGTTACATGGAACTTGCAACATGAATGCTGAGTTACATGCTACATGTGCTTCCATCGTCTTCTTTTGGCCACCCATTACCTATTTTAACTCTTGCTGCTTTGTGCATCTCCATTTTCTACAGGTGGACACAGTATGAATCTATAACTCATGGGCTTTGCCATTTATTTCCCCTGCATGTTGTACATTCTTTTTTATGGGATCATGAATATACCTTGTTACTCCTGTTCTCTGGTCCTTTATCACATGTTCTTTGTGTGTTTTTGAAAATCTGTATTCAAGATGACAACCCCATCCTGTCGGTCATCCACCTAAGACCACTCATCCTTTCCTGTCCATTTTCTGAGCAAAAGAAGAAAATTGTAGAATTTCCCCCCAAAAGCTATCAATACAAACATTATAGAGGATTTATTCTGTTTAATTACATAACCTTGAATTTTTATGATTCTCTGCTTTCTTATATATAGTAAAACACTTCTTCTCTAAGCTTATTGAGAATCTGGCTGCTAGTCACCTGAAAAGTGATCTGCCCTCAGCAAAAAAAAAGTTCTCATGAGCAGTAATCACTCTAACACTGCTCCTGTAACACAATGTTCAGTTTCATACTGTGTATAGCAATTTCCTCTGATTCAAATCCTCCAAAGCTAAAACAGTTTAAACCAATTGTTTTTTTTAAATTGTTTTTGAAACTGCTGAAATATGAAGTTTCTCACAACTGATATAGTCCCATAACTTTTCACACCGCTCGGATTGGAACATTTTGAATGAGCAGGCTGTTGATTCAAAACAAGTTTGGTAATAATAAAGGTGTTGATAGAAGATACTGTAATCTTGAGCTCATTTCAACAATTCCCAGATCATTGATACAATGGAGTGTCAGGTACAATGGAATGTCATCAATGTACAGCAATATTATATAATATACACTACAGTCTCTGTTGGATATCATGAGGAAATTAGTTGATTTGGGTTTTCATATAGCTAGCTATTTATCTGTCACCTGCATCACCATGTTGACTGTCACATCAGTTAAGGATAGGCTGCAACCTTTAAATCTGTCCTGAATGAGTCAATGCAGTTTTACACTGCCCCTTATGAACAGACCAGAGAATGAAGTATGGCTCCAGTCACAATTCCTTCCCTGCCCCTTCCACCCTGCAACTTCATCTGGGAGAGGAGCAGCCCACTCTCCAGCTACTCTAGCTCGTTAGTCAGGAGTCTGAAGCAGTGTTCCTCTCTCCCCCACGAGAGACAGTTTAAAAAATGGGAACATTTCCCCTCAAACAGTGTCCCCTTTTTTGTTACAAAATTGATACATTTAAAATCTTGTCGCCAGCTCTACTTCCGACCCTCTTTTCTACCTACTTGCTTACAGTGGTGATTAGCCACTACCTTTGTCAAGGCTGCTTCCCCACTCTGAACTTTAGGGTACAGACGTGGGGGCCTGCATGAAAACTTCTAAGCTTAACTACCAGCTTAGATCTGGTCCGCTGCCACCACTCCCAAAATGCTAATTCCCTTCCCTGGGTAGCCTTGAGAGACTCTTCACCAATTCCCTGGTGAATACAGATCCAAACTCCTTGGAGCTTAAAACAAGGAGAAATTACCCATCCCCCTCCTTTCTCCCACCAACTCCTGGTGGATCAAGATCCAACCCCCTTGGATCTAAAAACAAGGAAAAATCAATCAGGTTCTTAAAAAGAAGACTTTTAATTAAAGAAAAAGGTAAAAATCATCTCTGTAAAATCAGGATGGAAAATAACTTTACAGGGTAATCAAACTTAAAGAGCTGAGAGGAATCCCCTCTAGCCTTAGGTTCAAAGTTACAGCAAACAGAGATAAACACTCTAGCAAAAAGGTACATTTACAAGTTGAGAAAACAAAGATAAAAACTAACACGCCTTGCCTGGCTGTTTACTTACAAGTTTGAAATATGAGAGACTTGTTCAGAAAGATTTGGAGAGCCTGGATTGATGTCTGGTCCCTCTCAGTCCCAAGAGCGAACAACCCCCAAAACAAAGAGCACAAACAAAAGCCTTCCCCCCACCAAGATTTGAAAGTATCTTGTCCCCTTATTGGTCCTTTGGGTCAGATGTCAGCCAGGTTACCTGAGCTTCTTAACCCTTTACAGGTAAAAGGATTTTGGAGTCTCTGGCCAGGGGGGATTTTATAGTATTGTACACAGGAGGGCTGTTACCCTTCCCTTTATAGTTATGACAACCTTCCTTCCTGAAATCAGAGTCACAATCTTTGAGAGAGGAGCAGCCAAATAAGATGCGACAAAGAAGCCTTTGTGTGCTTGGAGTGCTTCAGAGTGCTTAGACATGGGGGTAAAGAGGTTTATGCCCTGTGCAGCCTGCGCACAACTGTTCTCCATTGCCTTCACAGTTTTAAAGGTCTCAAAATCAGATACCAGCAGGACTAGACTCCATGAAGTGGCAGAAGAGTTGGCTCTGCATTTTGGGTAAAATATATGCTGCATCCTTTCCCAGGGTGTAACTGGCTGAACTCTAAGGCAGTCCTTATGATAAAGAATGTTGTCTATCAGCTTCACACACATCACTTATCCAGGAAAAGTAAGTTCTCCATCACAAATAATTGGCTGAAATCCAATTATATGCTGCAATGTTCATCATAAAAATAAATTTATCAAGTGAGTTTGATGAAAATTATTAAACTGCAAACTTTGCAGTGTAATTATACATGGTTACAACTATCAGTGTTCATAAATAGAAAAGTTAAGAGTTAGTACACTTTTAAAAGTGTCCCAGGCCTTAGATTTTGGAATAATCTACATGTGAATCAATTTTAAAAATTAAAAATAAATTGGAGTTTATAAAGCCAGAAGGCATTACCTAGTCTCATCTCCTGCATAACACAGGTCATAAAACTTCCCTGAATTAATTCCTGATTGAACTAGAGCATATCTTTTAGAAAAGCATCCAACCTTAATTTAAAAATTGCCAGTGATGGTGAATCCACCAGACCTCTTGGTAAATTGTTCCTGTGGTTAATTACCCCCATAGCTTATAGATTTCACACTCAATAAATGTTTTTACTGGAAGGATCAGGAAAAAAATTATATAACTATCAAATCTCAATGGGGTTATTTTAAAAATTATTGAAACTAACCAACAGATTTATTTGTTAACTCTAAGTAAATGTCATCTATTCTGATAGAACAAGTGGTGTAAATTTGGGTAGGATATGTTCGGTCAATCATTCTTAACAAAGAGGTTTACTCCTTGATCTCAAGGCAAATCTCAATATCATCATACTTGTGGAACCCCGGTGGTGCCTCCATACTCATGTAAACAGGAAAGCTCTCTAAAATTTACATTAATTCATCAAAATAAAAACAAATCTCAAGGTAAGTCTTCCAAATTACTTGCTTGACAAATGAGGCTACCATAATCAATAACTTCTTGAATTTTCTTTCACTGTTGACTAAATTTGGTAACCTCTTCCATATTATGTAGGGTCAATTCTCAATATGATTCTAAACCTCAGGGGAAGTGTCCTTTAGATGTTGTAGAATAGGTTTCATTTGTACACACATCTTTTGTTGTGCTGTAGTTAATGTATGTTAGACCATCTTTATCAGTATCCTTTCAGAGATAGGCAGTGCAGCTGCTGATAACATGATTGCATCAGTGTCTACTTGACTCCTTGGTGAACAGAGAAGTAGATAGTATGGTTCATTCATTTGATATTCTGAAAGATCCAACGAGCAACTATACTGGAACAGCTGGTAGTGACAAGCCTTGCAATTTATGTTAAGTTTCTGCCAAGTGTTACAGTTTTCACTACCATGATACAGAATGGAATGAAAGAAGGTTTTATAACTTCACGATCAGATAGGAGGTGTCATTTACAGTGTTCAGAAAATAGAATTATTAAATTTAATAAATATAAATTTGTCAAAGTATTACTAGGCAAGTCTTAGTATGCCCCTGTAATGCATGCCTGCTTGGTGTGATGCTATGTCCACCTCTAGTGGCACCTAGCCCATCTAGAGGTTCATAAGTCTGCCACAGGCTTAGCTAAGAGGCACGTGGCTTCTAGCTTATGCAGTAGCGGCTCATGCATTTAGCTACAGAGGTCCAGGTTCAATCCCGCCTGCCAACGACTGGGGTCTGTCAGTGTTACATAACTATATGCATATGATGACAAAACATAGGTGTTAGAGGGATGCTGTCAATGCCATGGGTAAACTGGCAGTTAGATACCCAAATATCTGCATGCCTACATAAGCAAACATGCTTGTGCTGGAAATTAAAGACTGCAACTTTAATAACAATTTAACCACATGGGTACCCAGAATCACCTGTCTTTGCTCAATCTGCAACATTCTTCTTTCCACAACACTTAATCCATTGGCACAGTTTAGCTGCTTCACTTCCCAAATTGTTTATTGTTACATTAGAGAAGACTTAGTGAGCTGGTTGCGTGGAACAGCAAACATGATCTCCTTGGAGGAGGCAATCTGCCTTACCAAAGTATGATTAATATTTGATGATAATGTTTTACATGTTTGCAGGTTCATAGAATCATAGAATATCAGGGTTGGAAGGGACCTCAGGAGGTCATCTAGTCCAACCCCCTGCTCAAAGCAGGACCAATCCCCAACTAAATCATCCCAGCCAGGGCTTTGTCAAGCCTGACCTTAAAAACCTCTAAGGAAGGTTCATGCTTCCAAGAAATTCTAATCTGTTTCCTTGATGAAGTTTCTTCTTCCATTGGAAGCACACATTGGTTTCTTATAGAGAGGCAACTATGAGTGCTGGTCTGCTGCACTGACTTACTTATGGAAATGAGCAGTGAAGTATTTGGTTATACACAGAAGTTACATGGACTTTGCAAGCAAATTTCTGTGTAAGGAAACACAAAATCTAGGTCATGTTTTGGATCCAGAAAACTAAGTTTCCCTTTAATTTGTCCAATTTAATTATTCTTTTTAAAAAAAGTTCTTGGTATATTCAAGCATATTTTAAGTAAGATGTATTTATGAAAGGAATGATTAATGACCAAGCTGGCGAACATTGTTTTTTGTTTTCATTTAGCAAATGAAATTGAATTATTTGTTTAAATCTGAAAGCATTCTAGATCAGTGGTTCTCAAACTAGGGCCGCCGCTTGTTCAGGGAAATCTCCTGGCGGGCCGGGCTGGTTTGTTTACCTGCCGCGTCCGCAGGTCGGCCGATCGCGGCTCCCGCTGGCCGCAGTTCGCCGCTCCAGGCCAATGGGGGCTGCAGGAAGCAGCGCGGGCCGAGGGACATGCTGGCTACCCTTCCTGCAGCCCCCAATGGCCTGAAGCGGCAAACTGCGGCTAGTGGGAGACAGGATGGGCCAAACCGGCGGACGCGGCAGGTAAACAAACCAGCCCGGCCCGCCAGGGGCTTTCCCTGAACAAGCGGCGGCCCTAGTTTGAGAACCACTGCTCTAGATAACATTTCTATAAAACCAAGATGTACTTAAATGAAACCAGAGCTAAATATGTATTGGTATACTAGCTTTCAATAAGTACAGAAAATTGGAAGTTACCACAAGAGCAACAGCATTTGTTAAAATTTTGAAAGTAGACGTAGAAAGAATGCTGTTTTTTCATTAAAAACAAAACAAATTGTCAAGTTTCTTCTATAGCAGTTATTGTAAATAACAACTTGTCTACACAGGACAGCTAATCCAGGTTAAGATAGGGTGTGAATTTTAAATGAAGTTATTCCTGATTAACTCCCTGTGGGCAGGTCTTCACTACAGGGGGGGGTCGATTTAAGATACACAAATTCAGCTACGCGAATAGCGCAGCTGAATTCGACGTATCGCAGCCGACTTACCCCGCTGTAAGGACGGCGGCAAAATCGACCTCTGCGGCTTCCCGTCAATGGCGCTTACTCCCACCTCCGCTGGTGGAGTAAGAGCGTCGATTCGGGGATCAATTGTCGCGTCCCGACGAGACGCGATAATTCGATCCCCGAGAGGTCGATTTCTACCCGCCGATTCAGGTGGGTAGTGTAGACCTAGCCTGTGTAAGAGTTAATTAGGAATAGTTAATCAGGAATAGCTATTCTGGAATAGTATCAGAGGGGTAGCCGTGTTAGTCTGAATCTGTAAAAAGCAACAGAGGGTCCTGTGGCACCTTTAAGACTAACAGAAGTATTGGGAGCATAAGCTTTCGTGGGTAAGAACCTCACTTCTTCAGATGCAAGAAGTCTTGCATCTGAAGAAGTGAGGTTCTTACCCACGAAAGCTTATGCTCCCAATACTTCTGTTAGTCTTAAAGGTGCCACAGGACCCTCTGTTGCTTTATTCTGGAATAATTTACCATGTAGATAAACCCTAAGTAATGATCTACTCATTTTTTCTCTCTCTCTGATTGCTTGTTTCAAATGTTACTGTTAGAGATGGATCCAATATCCTAGAGAGAAAAACATTCCTGAAATTTGAAGAGATTTAGAACTTGAACAAAGATCTGGATTTTAATTTTCCAGCTATCCCATCTAGTCCTTATGGTACTGAGTCATAACTGTTAGCAGTTATGTACCCTTGAATATTTGATTGCTTGGAAGATTTTCTGAAGTAATTAGTGAAAACAGAATCCATGTCACTGTACAAATGATGTTTCAAAGAAAAGGAAACATCATATAATTTAGGTCTAGTCTACACACACCACTTCACTGATTAAAATAAAGGTGTCATTTGAAATCAATTTTAGTTGAACCAGTGTATCTCTGTTTGGACAGAAATTTAAAACTGGTGATTTAAATTTAGGCTGTGTTGGAGAGTTTATAGGCACAAGCTAAACCAATACCATCACATTAAAAATGATAGAAGTGTATCCATACTGGGGTTTGGCCTGGTTCTGTTTTCAAACAAGTTTAAGTTAAACCAATGTGACTTCAGAGTAATGTTAAGTCCTTAGAGAGAAGACACATTTATACTCAGCTATGTAGCATGTTTTATCTCTTGTAGAAAACCCTGATATAATATTATCAACAGTAGATGGTGTAATCAGTGCAACATCAGAGATTGTTGCTCCATCTACAGATAAAGGTTTTTATGACTCTAGTTACAACTGTATACAAAGGATACTTATCTATCTACCCTATTTCTCTGAATAACATGAATTAGGTTAGGTCAGAGCAAAAACCTATGAGGTTGTGTAAACTGTGGGAAAGACTTAACAGAATTAAAATACAGGGGAAGTCAGCAAGGAATTTTTCCATAAAATACAATGTTTATAATAAAATAAAACTTGTTACAAGAGTAATAGACCACTTCCTCAGTGTGGAGTTCAACCCACTGCTAGGCCACTTATATGGAAACTGGCTTTCCCACAGGAATTCTTCCCTATATCTCCCAAGCAATAAATTTATTCTCTATCTCGTAATTCCTGTGCATGAAGAAGGGGAAGTTGAACTGAGATTAATCCTTTGTTAACATACTGCCCCAGCATCTTCTCCCACTTTGCTTGGAATCTTACAAAGCAAAATAAAAGTTAAAAAAAAAATGCTGGGATTTGATTTGATCTAGGATGATTTAGTTGCATATCTTGAAAATACTGACCTCTTCTGGTAAACTCAACAGGTTTACCCTCAAGATTTTGCAAGAGTAAAGCCACACAGTTATGATGATTTGATTAATATGGTCAGATGTGGATCCTAGTGCTGATGTATGGAATGAGGTGAAGGACTAATATGCAAATAAAAACCTTATACAGGTTGTCACATGGTACTCACTCACCGCAGTTTCCTCCTCATGATTCAGCCCTTCAGCCAGGTCACTAGGTGGTTTCTCCATCTAGGGTATAGAGTCTCACTGGACCCACTCGCCAGGCAATACCATCAGTGGCTGGTAGGGTAACCTAGGACCAGCTCACTACTACAGGTTCTAGCCAAGGGACCCTACAATACACAGCCAAGCTCTGCTCAATCCCCAGCCTTGCTGCTCTCTCTCTGGAGGACTGCTTCCTACCCAATTCCTGCAGGCTCTCTTCCCTACCCGTTTTTTTCCTGGGTACACCCTTCCCTCAGGGCCAGGCTCCCAGGGTCCTACTCTTGCCCTGCATTCCCTCTTTCCCTCTCTAATGCAGAGGGTGGTTATAGACTTCTTCATCACATCTCGCCTGAACTTCTTCCTCCAACCAGGGGTTGTGGCTCCAGCATAAGCATCTCATGTGTGGCCTATCACACTTATTACCCCTTTCCTCAGCTTCCTTAACCCTTTTAGGGCTGGTGTGGGGTGAATACCTCCATCACACAGTTAATTATTCAAGAACACATTATGCAAATCTCCAGCCTTTCTTTGAAAGACAGCAAATCATGTGCTGTATAATGCCTTGTATAAGCAATATGGTCCAAGACATTGGCTGTCTTTCTAAATTGTCTTTCTAATTGTGTTTACTAGTTTCTTGGGTCACTTTGATGAATAAAAATCTTTGGAGGGAGCTAGAAGGACTTATAGTTTCTGTTAAATGAAGGGGCAAGCTATTGGGGGCTCCTCTACATTTAAAACACTATAGCAGCACAGCTGCACCGCTGTAGCACTTCAGTGTAGACACTGCCTACGCTGACAGGAGCAATTCTCCCATTGGCGCAGGTACTCCACCTCACCGTCGACCTAGTGTTGGCTACATGGGGACTTAGGTCAGCTTAACTATGCTGCTCAGGAGTGTGGATTTTTCATGTTCCTGACCGACATAGTTAAGACATCCTAATTTTCTAGTATAGACCAAGCCTCAGTTTTTGTTAGATCTTCATGGGGAGGGGGAGGACAGGCCAGAATGTATATCAGAACTGATGGGAAGGGTCTGTGCTAATGTCACTGTTGAATTTGAAAAAGGACATTGAAGCATCTCACAGTATCTCGGCGGGGAGAAGGGTAAGCGTCTCCAGGTAACTGGGGAAGGAAAAGCCCAGTAGGGGATGTTTGGTTTGATTTGTCCAGGAGAGTGGCTGTTTCTTTGGTTTGGTCTGCAATAACACTGATATAGTGCTGTACCATTTCACAGTGGTGAAATAGTTCAGACTTGCTCTGTGTAAACGAGCCATTAGAAAATCTTACATAGCTCTCATTCACAATCACAACTCTATCCATCAAAGAATGTTGTTTAAAAGTATACTCTGTTGTTTAAAAGTAACTCTGCCTTTATATCAGAGTTTTTATTTACCTTATTGTATGCTCTCAAAATAAGCTGTTTAATTTTCTTTATTTTAAAAAAGTAATTTTCTTTCATTTCTTGTATGTTTTTTTAAAATATATTTTCCTTTATAAAAGGTAGATCGAGTTTGATTAAAGGATAATCATATAATGTTTTCTAGTCTTGAGGAAATGATGAAGAACTTTCATTGAGGTAATAGATTGCAAATGTGAAATATTTCATTAAGCAGCTATGAAAATTTTCTGCTAACCACTCATCATTAGTAGTAGCATCCTCAGTCCTGTTGAGGGCTGATTGCATGATCCTAAGCATTCTTTGCTGTAACACTTGTGCCTCTATTAGCATTGTCACCTGATTAACTTTTAGAACTGTCCCTTCCCCATATGATTAGCTCTATTAGTGCTGTATTTCAGTTTCTTTTCTAGTCACAATTTCACATGAACACTGCCCTGGAAAAATACGTCTTTCAAATCTAATGCTCAATTTAGCAAACTCAAGAGGTTTGGAGATACAATCTGTATTTTGCTGATCACCTGAACCATAACCTATACCCAATACCTTATGCATGGAAAGGCTAAAAGGAGGGAAAAAATTAAAGTAAAAGCAAGATCTATGCACTGGTAACAGATGGTATAGTGCCTGAAAACAAGATAAATTTCAAGCATTGAAGTATCCGTTTCTCTTATTTTGTCCATTTACGTATATGGACCCCAAAATCTCCTAAACTGCAATAGGGCTAAGCATAGACCCTCCGACTACATTACAAGGATTTTGGAAAACAATGGAGAGGTGATATTTTTGCTGGGGGAAAATGATTATAAATTTGCACATTATAATTACTTTGAGAAATTTGGTACATTTCCAGTATTGCATTTTTAGATTCACCCAAATAGTGAAACTGAGATCCACAGGAATTCTGATTGACAGCTTTAAAGAGAAGTGTGCAGTAGACACAGTATATTACCCTGGGACATCTAGAGAAATTACATACCTGACCACTTGATTATTTTTGTTGCCTCACAGTAAAAACAGCTGCAAGTGCATTCATCTGGCTGTCACTAAAGTATCTATTATAAACATAGAAATTCAGAAGTGGCAGGTTGGTGTTTTTGGCACATTTTTACTACATCCAAACAAATGTCATTTAGTTTCCACATCTGGTATTCAGTCCTTCAATCTAGGTTAAAAAAAAAAGGGTGTGTGTGTGTGTGTGTATTTCTCTGCTTTCCATAGGGAAACTGAATGTGCCATGTATTAACACAAAATTGATTCTTTGTAGGGAGGCTGCCACAAACAAATTGCTGTGGTATAAACTTGTCAGAGCAAGCATCTAGAAACAATAGAGATGAAAAGAAAGTATACTTGAATGATCATTATATAAAGATAACAGTGGAAGAGAGTTGTGTATGGAAATGTGCAAAGGTTGCATAGCATCGCTTGGACTGTGAGAGAGACAAATTCAAATGGTTGGATTTAACTCCCATATTACTCTGGAGACCCTGCTTTTTACTAGCTCAATGGGCATTAATTAATCTGTGATTAGCAGTTCAATGTCTTGCATGTAAATGTGTGGAAAAGTAACACTGTTTCTGAATATGTTATACAGTAGCCCAGCATGGGAAAGAAATTAAGCTTGGGCACTAGATAATAGCTGTGCCTCCCTTCTTCCCGTCTCCACAATCACATATACGCTCTATACAAAATGGTCCTCTGTTTTAATAACATGCTTAAAGCTGCACATTGGGATGGTATTAAGAGGCATTTAAACAGAAGCAGCTATCTGTTTAGCGTTAATTTACTTTCACATTTTATGTGAAGATGCTGTGGGAGTTTGTGATATGACATCAAATCAAATATATGCAAGACACCCAGCTCTACACTTCCTTTGTATTCCTGCAAAGAACACCATCTCCTACATATCCCAGGAGCCTGGGAGAGAGCAGCACTTGTATGGCAAGCCGCTGACTGACATTCAACTCAGCAAAAGGGAGGTAGTGTTGATGGGCAAAGGAAAGCATTGTGACCAACCTCAGAATCACCCACTACCAAAGGCACATGCCCTGTAATAATCAAGGTGGTCTGCAGATTGTATATCCTCTGGACCCTTCATTGCTGCCAGATGCACAAATAGCTAAAGTTTCTAAAAATGTCACTTTCAACCAACAGCTGACTAGGAAAGAAGCAAGTGCCATTGCTTGAGGTATTTAATACTAGAAAAGTCAAAACTCTAGAAAATGTACTCTTGGGAACACTCCTGCATTGGCAGGAGAATAGATTGCTTGATGTAATATGTCGTTCTCCAGCTTTAATTTTTATGAAATGGTTCCAAGTACAGTATATTGTGTTTCAAAAGGAGACGAGCAAAATCAGAAGTGGGATTATTTTGGTCTTGCAAAATGGTGTTGATTACATTAGCTTGTCCCCAAACCTCAACATTCCCAGATACTCAAATAAATAGTCGATGTTTCCCAGATACTCAAATAAATAGTCGGTGTTTTGACCTTTTTGTTAGCGACTTTGGCTTTTTCAGTGAGACAACTCATAAGGACTGTTTTTTCCATGCAAAATAGTAAAATGTTACCCTGTTTTAAATTCATGAATACTTGTGAAACTGTCAGTTCTCTGAGCTGAAATCCTTCAAAGCGGAAATTGGTGGTTTTGTAACCACATCTATTATAGCTATGATATTTTTGACTGGCAAGGAGAAAGTAAACAAGGAATTATTGTAAAAATTTAATTATATCCCAAAACCTTGACATCCAGGAATTGTGTAGACTATAACTCTCTCTATGGAAGCACTATACTTTGCATTTGAAAATACATCTTTAATTTTTAAAAGATACTGGGAATTAAAGTTTGACTCTTTATGCTTAAAAATAATAGAAAGTATTCTTCCAGCCATCACTTCAGTATCTTTTGAAATCAGGTCATCCTGGAACTTAAAATGATGTGATTTTGTGCTAATGAATAATTTGACATTTTTGCTAGTGAAATACAGATTGATATTCTACATTTGTAATGCACTGTATATGGTATAATAAGCCTATACATTGTGATGAAAATGGTGCCATAAAAATAACAATAATTTATTGCATAGAATAGACTTATACAAAATGTAATAAAAAGGTAAATATGAAGTGAAGTTGTTTGCTTAAAATATATCCCCATTGTGTTATTTACTCAATAGATACATAAAACTTCATATATAATGTCAAATGGCTCCTAATGTCTTCACAATCTATTTTAAATCTCTCATTTTACTCATAATGTCTACATGCAGCATATTTTTTAACTTTCTGACAATTTTTGTAACAAAATAGTTTTATCTTTCATATTCATATTTTATCAGTATACTTTATTGTTATAGGTGAAAAGCATTCCTGTGAAAAGACACATTTAGTGGTAGTTATTCAAGCAAGGCTTCTGAGAACAAAAGATGTAATTGTATCATAAAGCTTTGCCTTGTCTTGTCTCATAGAAAGGAAAAAGAATTGAAATACATTATTAATACCATGAATTCCTCATGTAGTTCATCTGCAACTGCCTTTCAGAGTCAACTGAATCCATTAAAATTATTAATCCATGAGCATTTCAGATGAGAATTACTATTATTTTTTATTTTTAAAATGGGGTGAACTTGACTGCTCACAAGAAGGGGAGGGAGGTGGCACGGGCTGTAGCTTCATTTAATACAGGCACCATACCATGCTCCCCACAAAACTCCTGCCTCTGCACTTCATTTCTGATTTAAAATAATCCTGCTATTCTAGCAAAGAGATTCCTCTGTGTTATTGCTTACAGAATTGTCTCTATTGTGATGTGGACAAATAATCATCAGACACTAGGTTGAAGCCACTAATTTGTTTCTTATGTGATTACATAACCTAGGGCAAAACTCTACTCTTATATGCTGCTTTCCCTACATTTGTCCATTTTCAGTCATCATCATTACAGTCCTCATGTTTGTGGACAGAGCACTATGTTGGAGTCTAGAGTGAGCTACTAGCCCCCACTCCAGGCCTTTAATGAAAGGTAAAAGGTCTGGAGTAGTTTAAAGGGGCCCTAAAAGCCCTGGTTCTGGCTGGGGAAGGATTCCCCTGGCACAAGCCCTGTAAACAGAGCTGGAAGGCTGCCTTCCATGAACTCCCATGCCCTGAGGTAGGGAGCCTGATGGGGAAGGGTTAAGGTTAGGGGAGGTTATACTTGGTGGAAGGGCTGTAGGGTTTAAAGGAACTATTGTAGTCCATTCAGGCAGCCCAGGGAGGCTGCCATATAGACAGCTCTAGCCTCCAGAGCAATCCAGGATCGGGAGGACACAAGCCACTTTAGTCTCTCCCCTGCAGGCTAGAAATTCTATGCTGTGCTTCCTAGGGACTCTTGCTGATGATCCCTATACAGATATGTGAGCAGAGGTTCGCTCCTAATTGGGTGCCAATGAGAGGAAACATACTAATTATGGATGCACTGTGCCAGCTAATGCTTTTCTGTAATTGGGGAAGTGGGAAACCTTTGATGGGAAGGCAAGATCAAGAGGCACAAATGTTTTCTCCTGTGGCGTGTGGGGGCAGCTCTTCAATTGCAAATCCCTTCCTTGATTTTTCTTGGGTCCCACTGATGTGGCATGCTCTATGTATGCTATGAAAGCGCCTCTTGCAGTCTGTCAAACAGCCATGATTTTCTAGATCATGAAGGTCCGGAATAGCAGGCAGTGTACGAGTAGGCATATTTAATAGTTTTAAAAAGAGAGAGATTGTTGTCCTATAATCCAGGTACTGAAATAATATCTCAACCCTCACTTAGATGGGCTGTATTTATTTTCTCTAATGTAACTTGCACTCTATTTGATTATCTAAAGTGTTATTGGTAGTGAGGATCACTTTGGACTCACCGACTCTGCGCCGCAGCGTGGACTACAAGGTGTAAATTGCAGAGCGCACCAAAGCGCCGTACTCTAGATGCCCCATGTGAACACTACTGGCACAAACTAAAAGTTGCCTAGTTCACATTAGTTTGCACTGCAGAGCAGTGTAGACAGGGCTTTTATTTAATTATACAGCATCAAATATTATATACAATTTTTCATAATTGGAAACAACCATTCATAATAATATTAGGGACTTTTTTTCCTCTGGTCAAAACATATATGATATTGATATTAATAAATGCCTTTGTTTTTGTTTACAGATGAAAGGGAAGATGTTCAAAAGAAAACATTCACAAAGTGGGTAAATGCACAGTTTGCTAAGGTAAGGGAATTTCCTGTTTTCCTTTATAAATCAAAGACTGTTATGTACATATACAATCAGATTTTCGAAAGAGCTTACTTCCCACAATTGGGACCAAATTTGCAAGAGAATTCAGCTGGGGATTGAGCAAAACACAACTCCTTCATTTAGTTGTCTAAATTGGAGCTGAGCTCTTCTGAAAATATGGCTCTTAATATTGAAACCTTTCTCTGTAATCCCTCTTGGTTTTGCAGTTCTATCACTGAAAGGATTTGAGAAAGTTGGAAGAACACAATTATCCCTTTGCCTTATTTCTCCAATTCTGAAAAATCAAATCAAATCTTAAAGACCTGAAGATTAATGTGTGTATGTGAATAAATTTCAGTTCAGGCTTCTTGCACAATACTGTTACCTCCCTAGACCTGACCAATTAGCCAATATTTAGCATCTTGTGGGTTGTTTCCGTTAGGTGGAGAAATTGATAATATGAATCAGATATGTCTTTATTGCAGTCCAGTTTATTTATAAAGAATGTACACAAAGTCCTGTTTCCCTGAACACAGTAGGAATCAAACAATAAGAGACAGTTTCTTTGTTCGCTATTCCAAGCCTCTTTCCAGCCAGCACTTAGCCCACTTTCTATATTAGCTTTTTCTCAGGGTCTCACTTCAAGTGCTTCTCTGGGGCTTCCTTGCTGCCTTGTCTGTGTGCTTCTTTGTGTTTCTGTTTTTCTTTCTCACACACACAGCTCCATCAAACAATAAGCAAGCCCTTCCCTCCCCCCCACTCCCCCCCCCCGGTATTTTCATTCAGACCCCTGTCGAAACCTTTCAGATCACATGGCTGAAATCCTATTCCAGTCATGCATGTGGATTATGTTTTGGGGTGTAGCTCATATTGTTTCAGCTATCTATTACATAAAGGAGTTCACTTGCATTTTACGTTTATCTTGAATGAAGAGCAGTTGTTACACCCACTAGTTTTAGTAAGGTTTTACCCAACCGCCCAATATATAATGATATAATCAGTTACAAAACACAGTGTAATAGTTCTAACAATAGATAAGCTAGAACCAAACCTTGTGATTCAAATGCTCTAGAACATTGGGAGAGAAGGTCTTCAGAATATGAACACAGATCTGCATAAAAGTGTCATACCTACCCCCTCTCTCCAGCAGGGAGCAAACTAAAAGATCACCCTCAGAAAATGTCAGAAATCTGGGATCTCAGTTTTGTGACTCAACCCCATCTGTACTTCCAGCTCTGCTCATCTGCATGATGTTGGGGTTACTCTGTTGGAAGTGATGTTAATTTAGTAATGCTAATGTGGTATGTTGTGATAACATGGTTTATAATTTGTCATCACTGTAGTTTTATGTTGCACAATACAGTGTGTGAATTTTTTAAATGAAGAGTCTTGATTGTAGAATTGGCTCAGATAGCTTCTGTATAGTTTCAAAAGTGTGTCTTGTTAAGCTGATTAGCCTTAAGGGTCTGCATTAATTATAAACAGATGGTAAAATATGTTATGTCACTCCTCTTTCTTACTCAGGAGCAATGGAATCCATTTCATTAATCAAGTATGAAATATTCTGGGATGAGTGAGTCAGTTGGCAAAAAAACAAAAAAAAAACAAGTAGAGATGGACCTAACTAAAAGGCTAATTTCAAATGTCCTCACACCTTAGGGACACCGTAGGAATAAACTCATTTGTCGTCAAAGGTAACTTGCTGAGTTGAGTTCCTTCCCCGCAAATGGTTTGTTTGTTTTTTAAGTCCAAGGTGCACCAAACATCTTTTGAACACCCAGAATACCAGTCACATCCAAGTAATCTCCATTCCCTGTTCTGGACTGAAACTCTAGGCTATTGAGTCTCACATGCCCACTACATACAATAATAATCCAAATATTGCATATATTCAATCATAAATGGTAAAATTTTGAAAATCTGTCTCCTAATTTAAGTGTGTTTAACTTGCCTAAAAATGTCTGTGGTTTGGCAATGTGTGCCTTATTAAGATCACATACTAGGAAGAAAAATTAATGCTTTTCTGGTCAATATTAACTATGGTCTCTTGACACGTTTGTAATGACATCCCTGGGTTAGATCATATGTGGAGACTGAACCTTCATTAGAAAGGGTTTTGAGATCTAATAATGAAAAGCACTACATCAGAGCTGGGTGGTGGTGGTGGTGGTGGTGGTGGTGGTGGTGTTGTTGTTAATATTTTATTATTATCATTACTACCTCTTAGTTATAGTACAAGGTCCCTTAGCTCAGAGGCAGTAATAAATTCTTAAACTCACTAACCACTAGACGGGGACAGAGAGCCACATGGCATTATTATGAGTTATACAAGCTTCAAAGAGCAAGTTATTCTCAGGCTTCTGCCTCTTTTTCCGTACAGCTGCAGCCTGTGCAGAGAATCTGGAGATGTGAGACTTCAGAGGGGCAAAAGAGATCTGATTAATATTTATGGATGCAGCATTGCAAGTGGATACCTGGTATTTTCTATTAGGGTTTTGTCCAAAGTGAAGTAGTGCCAAAATACTAATAGATTTAAGAGTTGCAAACCGTAATGATCTATGGGCCAGATTCTTAGCATATGTAAAGTGTCATTGCTCAATTGATGTTGGCAGAACTATGTTGATTTACACTATCTGAGGATCTGGTTTTATATCTCTTGGTTCTGTAGTGACATAAATAACCAAGCCTTCATATAGCTTGAGACACACCTGTCTCAGCCATCAAGAGAAAGACAAGACTGCAGCTTTTGGGGAAGACAGAATCTTTCCAATAAATAAAAGGTTAACCACTTGCTTAACTACTGTATTCTGTAACCGATCATACTGTGTGGTTAGCTAGGCTTTTCAAAGTGATTAATCAGTTTTATAAAGTGGTTTCTATTCTGTTTAGTATCTTTGTGGTTTTCTCTTTATTTTTTGCCCTATACCCAGTAACCTTTGTCATTAAAATTACTAGAATTGTTTGAAGTGACAAAGAGTCAGACGCGGATATTCACCCACAAAAGCTTATGCTCCAATACGTCAGTTAGTCTATAAGGTGCCACAGGACTCTTTGTCGCTTTTTACAGATCCAGACTAACACGGCTACCCCTCTGATACTAGAATTGTTTGGGTAGCCTATTAAGTTGGGAGACAATAGGCTGTCAAGCATACTGGAAGGAAGGGAGGGAGGGAGGAAAGAAACTGACCTTTTGAGACTAAGGGAGGTGGGAGCAGGAATGAAGCATTGTCTTGTTCTCTGTCAGAGGCAAAGGAGCCATACTTACTTCTTCAAACTGTGACAAGTGCGGATTGGCACAGCTGTGACCAGATGGGTGCTAGGCTTGTTTTATGACCCTATACATTGTTTGGTTTTGCATGGGGTATGGAAGTGACATCAATATATTTAGGACATTACAATGGTGATTTTGCACTGTGAGGTTGCTATGTTTGTCATGTGGATTTTTCACTGAGAAACTCAATTATTTTTTACCTGCACGATTAGATACTTTACGTGCAGCTAAAAGTAACATGCTTTCTGTCCTCTATGGGAATGCAATGGGACAAATGCTCCTAAGGACATGTGTACATTCAGGAAAGATAACAGGAATCAACTAAAGCTATGAAGTTAGTGTGCGAAAGTAAAGCACATTAAACTCCTGTGTAGATGCTCTCCTTCAGACATAAACTGGCCAGTTTACTTTAGTTTAATCCTCCTTGAAGGATAACTTATGTGCTTTAACTTCACATGTTTAGTTAATTCATTTTCACTTTCCTAGGTGTCCCCAGAAAGACAAGTCCTAAATCATTTATGTGCATCTGAAAATTCCATCCTTAATTATGCAGAGCTAGAGTGTGGAATCTTATTTTCACTAGTGAGCAATTACTTGCATAAGTAATCCCATTAATTTCAGTGAGCATACTTGGGTGAGCAACTCCTCTCCAATGCAGATGAGAGGGGCCACAATTTGGCTCTTAATGTTTGGCAAGAGCTCTAAGATAAAAGGGAATATGTAAATTGAAAAGCAGAAAATGAGACTAGAACTGAGGAGGCCTGAATCACAGTTGCATGTTCCAACTGTTAGCTGGGGTTTTCTGAACCTGAAACTATGGTAACTAGTCTCTGTTTTTTAGGCAGTTTCAAGCCCTAAATAAGTGCTTCTGTCTGATAAATGATTGGTACACACAAGAGTGCTTTCACTCAAAAATCCTTGTTTTTATTGAGTCTAAAGCACTTGTCTAAAATAGCAGTAGTCTAGAGCATCCCAGACTTAATTACCCAAAGTCTGAGGTGGTGTCAAGTGATCAGCAGCAGGTTTCTGGTGGACAGCCTTTCTCCTAGCCGCTGGGGAGATGGAGGTCAGTCTCCTAGCTCGTTGAAATCTCTCTCTCCAAACTTCTCCAAATTGCATACTCTAACTACTCTCTTTATAGGTTGTTCAGAACAAAGCACATAACCCATTAGCAGTTACTATGAGTTAACAATTTCCCTAGCATCAGTAAATAACTCATAATTTTCGTTATCAGCAAAGCAACTCCCAGCGAGAAACTCATAGTCATAGACACCCAGATCCAAGATCAGCGATCCACACTCCCTCCCATTCTCATAAATGTGTCACTTTATCTATCTTTATTAGCAACACTTCAGTTGTGCAGCTGTTTTCTCTGCTTAGTCAGAGACCAAATTATTCCTGACTAAATGGTGTTCTCACTTTCTGATAATGTGGCTGAATACAGAAAATGGCTACTGTTATGTCAAGTCCAGTTCTCTCTTAACATTAACCACCAGACAACCTGCCTTTCTGTGATTAGTCATGAGATAGTAGACCTAGCAGTTACTGTCATGTAACTGACATGTGATACTTGAGTCATGCCAGCTTTAAAAATGTGGAGCATATTTCTTTTTTTAAATATTGTTTCATTTAAAATGATAGAAAAGAGTTTTTCCAAAGAGGTTAATTTGTAATATAATGAGATTCTTTTCTGTGTGCATAAGTGTAGCACAGATGCGTGGCGTAGCCTAGTTCTTTATTAATAGTGCACACTGTAAACTAATTAGAATCATTACAGGAGGTATGTTGGTCCTATGCAGGATGGTTATTTTTAAGATCCGAACTTTTTCTAAATTGTAAATGACAATTAATTTTATTTTCTAACAGAGCCTGCATAATGTAGAGGCTATTTATAGGTATCATATAGACTTTTATAGTAAATAGTTTAAATGTAAGTATAGTGCTTTAATGATGTCTACAGTGCATTTTACAGGAGCTTGGGTGATATCAGTGTTTAAATATTTTTACTAATGAATTGCATAATAGACTCCATAGTAGAAAACATTATTGATGTCTGAATCTCTATCTAATAGTACACAAAAAATAAGGCACTTACAAATGACAACTAATTTTTCAACCCTGTCTAGACCCTGCCGGCATAGCAAAAAAATGCCAGAAAATCAGTGCACTCACATAGGGCAAAAGAAATCAACAAACATTCACCAGGTGTTGAGAATAATTGATTTCACTCTTTCCTGATGGAACGGACATTTCAAAATAAACAAATACAATTCTAATGATAGTGATAAAAAAAGATTAACAGTGAAAGACAAAGCAAATAGCGAAGTATTGTGCATTTTGTCAGTTTTAATTGTATGTCATGTTCTGATGACTAATTTTAGATTCTGAATTGTTGCTCAACATTGTGACTTATAAGTGGGTTGCATACAGGAACACTAATTTGTGGATGAGTTTTCAACATTTAAACTTCAAATACTGCATGTCAGCAAGATGAATTTGCTTTTCTTTTATAGGCATTTTTGAGTGCACAGGGTTTAAATTGATTGGTGCATTCATGCTAGGGCTGGACAAATATTTAGTGTACAAATTTACAGAGAAGCCTATTATACATCTTAAATGTACTTTTTACTATGGCACAAATACAGCAGTTCACTTTCAATTTCAGAGCTGGTTGAAAAATTCACAAAAATTCACAAAAAAACATTTGTCACTGAAAAGTGAGAAAGATGAGGGCAAGGAAAAGTGATAGACCAAAAGGGAGGGGAAAAAAAGACTAAATTTTCATTTTACAGTATAATTGAAAAAATGGGGGGAGGGGAACTACTATTGTTAAAGAAAATGTTAAGTTTGAAAAAAGGCAATTTTGAAATGGGGAAAAAATAGTTCTGAAATGTGACCATTTCTAGTTATGTTGGTGATTTTTACAGTAGCATTCAGGGGCATGGTGCAATTGTAGTAGATGATATGAAAACAAACATGTAGTAAAGAGACAGTCTTGTCCTCAAGAGTTTACAATCTAGCTTAATGACAAGACCAAACAGGTGACAAGACCTAAACAAGTGGGATAGTGCTCACAATTTTTAGAAAGAACAGCAAACTAGATACCATTAACTTAGGTTTGAACAGAGACTGGGAATGGCTCGGTCATTACAGTAATTGAATCTATTTCCTCATGTTAAAGTATCCTCACACCTTCGTGTCAACTGTCTGAAATGGGCCATCTTAATTATCACTTCAAAAGTTTTTCTCCCCTGCTGTTAATAGCTTATCGTAATTAATTAGCCTCTTACAGTTGATATGGGTACTTCCACCTTTTCATGTTCTCTGTAGGTATAAATATCTTCTTACTGTATGTTCCATTCTATGCATCTGATGAAGTGGGCTGTAGCCCATGAAAGCTTATGCTCAAATAACTTGGTTAGTGTCTAAGGTGCCACAAGTACTCCTGTTCTTTTTGCTGATACAGACTAACACGGCTGCCTTTCTGAAACAATTTTTAGAGAACAAGATATAATGATGGTGGTGGCTTGAACGGTGACTGAATGGCTCACACATCTGACAACAATATATGCAGTTTTTATTTTTTAAGTTACTTATAATTTTGAACTCCAGTTGCATAATAATCAAAACTAGTTACCATTGATGGCTATTTGGTGGCTTATGTAAGATGGTTTGATGGTGTCAGTCAAGGTCCTAGGATCTGATTCAATGGCCTTTGAAGTAATTCAAGAATTTCAGGAACTTCACGGTGTCCCTAGGGGTTTTGAATTAGACCCCTTGTGCACAAAAGTCCATATCACAGAAACTACCACAACAGTTAGAACTATGACTGGAATTTGCAGAGTGGAGGACAAGGATTTAAAGGTCAAGGACACTGTACTACACCAGAGGAGGGTTGAGTATAAGATGGGCCATTGTGGGGAAATCTGCACTACTGTTTCTCATGTATCTGTTCTGTGGCTAAGCCTTCAGTTTCCCATGCTGTCAATCTAGTCCCCTTCTTGACATGTAAATTAAACCAAAACCCACCACTGATGATACAGTGAATGCAAACTACAGTACAAGAAGTTAGGACACTGAAAGGGGAAGACATTACTGGATGGATTTACAGATCTATTGAAGGGCTAGCACTTATAAAATTGTGTCACCCACTGAGACTAATGCACTTATGATTTTATTAGCTGTGCCATTTTCTTTAGTCTCACTGGACTCGAATTAATAAGCAGGAAAGTATAAAATATTTGACTTTTTTAAAAGATAAGGAAGAAAGAAAAGAGGCAGAGGAGACACCCCCCCCCCCCCCCCCGCAAAAAACAACAACTGCCTACAAAGTTTAGTAATGGTGTTATAAAAAGTACTATCTTGACAAGGAACATGCCAGTCAAGTGAAGACAGCTACTGAGTATGGTAAATGAACATCTGGAAGAACTTTCAGATATGTATGTAGAAGTTCAGATATGTGCGTTCAAATTCCAGTGATACCCATTGGTCCTTTCCATGTTTTGAAAACAGTACCTTAATCCAGCATATGTTTGCAATATTAGATTCAAAGTTATCCCTGAATCAGGATCTCTTGCACAATATGGATAATCAGCAGGGTGCTCTAGCACTACAGGTCTTCAATGTTTGGGGCCAAATTCACAGGTGAGTCTAAGCTGGTATAACTCACCCCTTCTCCTGTGTGCAGTGACATCAATTTATGCTCTCTCTAGACTAGAGTTGGTGAAATTTTTCAAAGTTTGATTAAATTTTCCATCAAAATCTAGATTAAAAAAACAAATTAAACTTTCATTAAATATTTCTCTTTTAACAGCTGTGCTCTAGATTTACTGGTCCTCATTCTCAGCTACACTGAGATAAAAAGACTTGTTTACTTCACTGTAGCAGTGTAAAGAGGCAGAAACAGTCCCCTGAGGATACTCCTGGAGGTGGGCTCTCCTCAATCCAATCTGGGTTGGTGTAAGGGTTCTAGTCTAGAAAACAAAGGGGAACAGATGAGGAGGCAGAAGATAGCGAGGGAAGGTAGAAAAGAGTCCAGGGAAACAGTAACAGGGTCTGGGATTGTGTTCTAGTCACAGAGTCCCTGACTGGAACCTGTAGTAGTAGGTGGGCCCTAGTTCCCTCTACCAGCACTGGGGAAGTATCACAGTCTAGGCAGTGGAGTGGAAGAGTGTCTGAGACAGTTGTCCAGAGCTACTTTGATACCCTGGAAGAGGAAAACTATAGTGACCTGGCTGGAGGGCCAAGCCACGAATAGGGAGCATCCTGAGTCATGATGAAGGAGAAAATGAATCCGGAGAGAGACAGAGAGACCCTGGAGCAAGTAACCAAAGGAGGGGTTGTCAGTCTGGTTGAGAGCTAATCCTCAGATAAGTCGTGAGGAGTTGCCCCAGTGGTGAATAGTGAATCCCATGACAGATGGGCTTCAGAACTTGCGTAAAATTAAGCATGTTTTTTAGCTGAATCAAAGCCTAACGTCCTTTCTGTGTCCCTAGTTCAGAAGGTATTTAAGTGTGTTCCTAACCTTAAGCAGGCAAGTGGACCCAGTGTGTGAGTATTTCACAGTGCTTATAATTAGGTATGTGCTTAAGTATTTTGATGAATTAGAGCCTTTGTCTATGGAACAGGTACAGCATGAACAAAGCCAATGTAAGCTTACCCTATAAGCTGCACCTCTATTGTACTTTATTATCCTCTCAACCTCCAGTTCAGAAGTGAAGTTTCTTTTCAGGCTGTCAATTGTCCTACTTCACTATCTACAGTCTGTTGTCATTCTATGTTGTTATCTGTCATGTTGCAATCGTCTCACAATGAGGTCCTTGTCACCTTATACCAGTAAAGTGCCTGGCACAGCAATGGAGCTACAGCGTATAAGTAAATACAAAAAAATAGAGGTAACAATTATGCCAATTACAGTTGTGATTTTGGTGATTTGACAGTTCTCCCCTAGGAATTTACTTCATGGTATTATGGCCATCAAACAATCAGCAGTATGGTCAGAGTAGACATATCACCTTTTAGTCACTGTTGACATAAATGGGATATATTTTAATTGTCACCTTGTGGATTTTCTCTTCAGTGATATTGTAATTACAGTAGGGAGGGGAACTCCAGGTATAATAGAATAGGACTAAATTAGGGCTGTAAAGCGATTAAAAAATTAATCACGATTAACCACGTGATTAATCACACTGTTAAGCAATAATAGAATGCCATTTATTTAAATATTTTAGATGTTTTCTACATTTTCAAATATATTGATTTCAATTACAACACAGAATACAAAGTGTACAGTGCTCAATTTATATTTATTTTTATTACAAATATTTTCACTGTAGAGCCCAAAAGAAATAGTATTTTTCAATTCACCTAATACAAGTATTGTAGTGCAATCTCTTTATCATGAAAGTTGTACTTATAAATGTAGAATTATGTACAAAAAATAACTGCATTCAAAAATAAAACAGTGGAAACTTTAGAGCCTACGAATCCACTCAGTCCTATTTCTTGTTCAGTCAATCACTCAGACAAACAAGTTTGTTTACATTTGCAGGACATAATGCTGCCAGCTTCTTGTTTACAATGTCACCTAAAAGTGAGAACAGGCTTTCGCATGGCACTGCTCTAGCCGGCATCACAAGATATTTATGTGCCAGATGTGCTAAAGATTCATATGTCCCCTCATGCTTCGCCCACCATTTCTGAGGACATGTGTCCACGCTGATGATGGGTTTTGTTTGATAACAGTCCAAAGCAGTGCGGACTGACACATGTTCACTTTTATCATCTGAGTCAGATGCCACCAGCAGAAGGTTGATTTTCTTTTTGGGTGATTTGGGTTCTGTAGTTTCCACATCGAGATGTTGCTCTTTTAAGACTTCTGAAAGCATGCTCCACACCTCGTCCCTCTCAGATTTTGGAAGGCACTTCAGATTCTTAAACCTTGGGTCAAGTGCTGTAGCTCTCTTAAGAAATCTCACATCGGTACCTTCTTTGCATTTTGTTAAATCTGCGGTGAAGGTGTTCTTAAAATGAACAACATGTGCTGGGTCATCATCCGAGACTGCAATAACATGAAATATATGACAGAATGCAGATAAAACAGAGCAGGAGACATACATTCTCTCCAAAGGAGTTCAGTCACAAATTTAATGAACACATTATTTTTTTAACAATCAACATCAACATGGAAGCATGTCCTCTTGAATGGTGGCCAAAGCATGAAGGGGCGTGTGAATTTTTAGCATATCTGACACTTGAATACCTTGCCATGCCAGCTACAACAGTGTCATGTCAACGCCTGTTCTCACTTTCAGGTGACATTGTAAATAAGAAGCGGGCAGCATTGTCTCTCGTAAACTTGTTTGTCTTAGTGATTGACTGAACAAGAAGTAGGACTGAGTGGACTTGTAGGCTCTAACGTTTTACATTGTTTTGTTTTGGAGTGCAGTTATGTAACAACAAAAATCTCTATTTGTAAATTGCACTTTCATGATAAAGAGATTGCACTACAGTACTTGTATGAGGTAAATTGAAAAATACTATTTCTTTTGTTTATTATTTTTACAGTGCAAATATTTGTAATAATAAATAATATAAAATGTGTACACTCTGTATTCTGTGCTGTAATTGAAATCAATATATTTGAAAATGTAGAAAAACATCCAAAAATATTTAATACATTTCAATTGGTATTCTATTGTTTAACTGTGCAATTAAAACTGCAATTAATCATGCTTATTTTTTTTAAACACAATTAATTTTTTTAGTTAATTGCGTGAGTTAACTGTGATTAATCAACAGCCCTAGAATAAATATATGCAAACACAATGTTGCTATATGATAGATGTGCTTCAGCTTTGCAATTTGATCTGTAAAAATAGGTTTGGCTTAACACTAGATAATATTTAAGGATTTCTTTATTCTGATAAATTATATACTTATGTAAAATTCAGCAAGATGTACTCTTGGAAATCAGTGAATTTGTCCTATTAATTTTTCATTTCTTTTGGCATAGAATTAAAACAAGTGCAATCAATTACATTACACAGTTTATGAAAATTTAATGTAAAACTGAAATGTTATAAATATAGTATTTCTACTTTATGTTAAAAATTGTTTTTAATCTTCACAGAGCACTTGAAAGGTAAGGTGCTAAGTAAATGAAACCATATTAGTGCACTCTGCACAAAAAATGGTACAAAATGCAATTAGCACCTAATTCCACTTGAATTAAGTACAGATTTATATATTGGCCAAAAGGAACCATTTTTCCTGCTGTACTAGCATTTAGTGGCTCACGTTTGTGAATAAAGCCCCAATCCTTTTTGCTCTGTGGCTTTCATATAATACATAAAAGTTAATTTCATTAATTTCTTAAATATGAAAATGTTGATCTATGAGATTAGTAAAGCAGTTACCAAGAAATTATATTTTAGAATGATATGTAGGAAAGCAGGTTTATTTTCAGCATATTTTAAAAACATAAAATTCTGCACAGTCTTGTGGTAAAAGGGAAATATTGACCTGATTCTTAACCCTGCCTTGACGTGAAGCTTGGCTGCTGCCATGGATTAAAATGCAGGTTTAATTCCATTTAATTCCAGAGTAGTCTTCAGTCAGTGGGATATGATAAAAACAAATTATTGTTTGAGCAGGTACTTCTACTTACAGCATGCTAACATTAGGGGCATGCAGCACATGACCTCACTGATGTAACACACTCAATTAGAGATGTCTTTGGATACAGTAGCCCTGTTCTTTTTCATTGCAAAACATAGAAATGACACAAATATTTTTGGTTGTGACTGAAAGATTCAAATAGAAGCACTTGGAGTGGGGGCGGGAGGGGGGGGAAATGGGGACTTTAATTTAAAAAGTGATATTCAAACTTCCAAGCGGTCAAGATATTTCACATATGCACCAAGATGTGGATGGTTATCCAAAACTGATGCTTATCTGAATCTTTGGAGTTGTCTTCAATGGCCCTGCTTTCCCATAAACCCTCTTCTTCCCAGCAACTGTCACAACTCTCCCGCAGTGACAAGCCACAGCTCCCAGACACTAGGTGATGACAGAAACCAGCGACTTATTACTTTATTTCATAGCTCCCTTCTTCCACTTCAGAGGGTGGTCACCAGTAGACCCTCTTGGGGTGATGCACCCTCCTCCCTCATCCCATCCAGTCAGCCCTGCTGACTGGCTCATGGAGGAAATGGAGCTATGGCTCTGCCTGCTTTTGCATCTTCTCACCTCTGTGGAGACACCATAGGCCCCTGAGAGAACAGTGAGGGTGCAATTCTCTTTGGTCCTTTCACATACTACACAAGGGTTGGAGTCCTTAGTCTCTCTCCCCTCCCATGGGACATAAGGGCTGGGCACCATCTAGCCCCCCCCCCCCAAATTGTCTGAAATTCCTCTTGATAACTTTTAGTACATTTTATTTGCATTGATATACATTGTGTAGTGTTGTGGCAGATATTTTGGTTAATTGCAAGCCTTTCACTTTTTTAGTTTCTTCTCTGCTGCAAGCTACTCTTTTTCCACAAATGTTCAGGGAAATCATTGCACAGGTTTCTGTGTGAACCTACAATTGTAAATCTTCATTGTCAGAAACACATAAGCTTCTCTTTATAAATAAATCCCGCCCTTGGTGAGGTTAAGATGCTTGCTTGAAATGTTTTGTCTAATATGAGTCGAGTCATTCAGTGGCATATTTGCTTCAGTCTAATCTTTGCAGAATAACCACTTAACAAAGGGTACCATTTAGATTCATTAAACATACCAAGCAAGGTAAATACTACTTTTAGCAATAGTGGGCACTGGCATTCTAGTTCTAATCTCTTTCAGCGGGATTGAAGGAAATCAATTGAGATCGATTTAGCTCTCTCACCTCTTCCCTCACAAACCTGGACTGTTCTTCATGATCTTTTATTCAAGGCCTCATAGATCTTCACTGTTCTCATTTTAAGTCAGCAGATTCATCTAAAGAGAATTGAATACATGCCCTTTTCTTAGTTACAATGTACATAAGTAACTTGTGAGAAAAATAGGAAGAAGTTAAATATATCATTACAATAATGGTCTCAGGAGTGAACATGTCTAGCTTTCAAATTTGTAAACATGTAGAAATTTTGCATCATTGTACTTGTGATCCAAACTCATTGTAACTAGATATTATCATCAAAATATCCGAAAAAGCAAAACTCTACTACATCCATATTTGCCTATATAGCAATTTATATTACATTTGGTGGGAGGGGAAATGCTGTATACTTTCACACTGCTGCACAGTAGCACCAGCTGAGCCACAATATCTGTACCATACCTTATAATATTGGAGTAAAACATCACATGCCTATGGTTCAGGAGGGGGAGTTTATCTATATATAATAGAGATAAGGTGGGTGAGGTAATATCTTTTATTGGACCAACTCCTGTGGATGAAAGAGACAAGCTTTCGACCCACACAGAGCTCTTCTTCAGGTCTCGGAATGGTATTCTGAGCATCACAGCTAAATACAAGATGGAACAGATTGTTTAACATAACCAGTTAGCACATATTCTAAGGGGACCTTTCACGATAGAGTGGCCCATTAACACCTCTACAGTCATAGGATAAAAAGGGGGGAGAGGAGTTTGTGGGTTACAGCTTGTTGTAATAAGCCACAAATCCAGTGTATCGGTTCAGTCCATGATTTTTAGTGTCTAGTGGAGTTATGAATTTAAGCTCCCAGGCTTATTTTTTGAAAGTGTTATGCAGGTTTCCTTTGAAGAGGAGGACTGATAGGTCAGATGTAAAGTGATCGCTTTGTGAAAAGTGTTCACCCACAGGTGATAGGGTGTTTTTGTCTTTTATCATTTTCCTGGGTGAGTTCATTTGAGAGTGTAGTGATTGTCTGGTTTCACCCTGTGGCGGAGCGACAACTCACCAGCACAGCACCTCCTGCTGGTTGTCCAGGGAATTAGCTCTTTTCAGTCAGGAGCACCTCTCACCTGCCGCTGGCCCCGTGTCCCTCTGAGACCCCGGTGCCCTTCTAGATGAGGGTTCTGCCCACTGGCAGTACCCCCTTAGTCTGGGTGTCCCCTCCCTGGGGAACCCCCACCCCCTATCCCTCCCTTGCCTCAGTGGCAACTGTCAGTCATCATCTAGCTCCCGCTCCCTGGAACAGACTGCAGTCTGTACCACTCATCATCAGCAAGGAGGGGGGGGGGGTCGGACCAGGTGCGTCTGCTTAGGTCTGGGCTGCCCCTCTGCAGCACTAGTACCCTTTTGTGGGCCCTCACTTCGGCCTGCAGCCTGGGGCTCTGCTAGGCTGGAGCTCCCCAGCTCCCTCTGCCCTTCCCCAGCACTGCTCTGCCCTAGGTGCCCTCCTCAGCTTCCCAAGCAACCAGGTCCTCCTCTCTCCATGTAGCTAGAGAGAGTGTGTCTCTGGTTTTTGGCCCCAGTCCTCTTATAAGGGCCAGCTTGGCCCTCATTAAACCAACCTCAGCCTGATTGAGGCATGGCCCCCAACTGAGGCTGCTTTCCCCAATCAGCCCCGCGTTTCCTTCCCTGCCACAGCCCTCTCCCCGGGCTGTTTTAAGCCTTTTAAGGCAGAAGTGGGTGACCACCCCGCTACACACCCACATAGTTATCGGGGCATTTAGCGCACTGGATGAGGTACACCACATGTTGTGATAGGCTCCATGATGTGTTGGATCCATGAATCTTAAAAGTGTGTTGTGGGCGGTATTGATCATTGTAAATAATGGAGATATGTCTGCAGGTTTTGGACCTGTTGTTCTGACAGGGTCAGGTGCTGCTTTGAGTTGGTGTCTTGGTCTGTGTGGAGCTTGCTTCATATGTTGATCTTGCAGAGTTTGGGAGGTTGGTTGAAGGCCAGAAGTGGAGGTTCAGGAAAGATTTCTCTCAGGCTGGGTCCTCATCGAGTACGGACTGTAGCTGTTTGACAATACCCCGTATGGGTTCCAGTTGGGTTGCAGGTGACAACTAGGGATGTGTGGTTGGAGGAGGTTTTCTTCTTTGTGTATTGAATCAAGTTCTCTCAGGGTATTTGGGTGGCCTGTTCCATGATACAATATGCTTCTCTGGCAGAGTGTCTTTATTTGGTGAAGGCAGTTTTGAGTGAGTTAAGGACTTTCTCCTCAGACTATATTCTGTCATATCTGAGTGCCTGTCATTCATCTCCTGCCCCAAGTCTTCTTTTCACATTATGCTTAGATGTAACCATGACTAACTTTCCTAGACAAAACCATCACTTTTTCTAACCCATGTAACATGTTCCAGGCTGTATTGGTGGCTTTAAAAATAGGATGTCATTTGGTTGTGTTGACATTTGGGATCTAGTTAACAGTTTAAAATAAATCCCTTCTTTTTTATGATTGCAATGCAATGTTATTTTTTATTTTTAGATTAATAGAGATTAAGATTTTCAGTAAACAACAAATACCTTTCCATTAAAACCCGTTTATGAGAGGCTATGAAACTATTTTATAATGGTATGTTATAGTTCCAATTGGGTAACATTTTGTTTCCATTGATTGTAGTGAAGCTTGTTATATGACCTTATATTTTAAAAACCAAAAAAAATTGGAATTTAATATTACCTACAAAATCCCTTAAAGTCTCAGATTCTGCAAAAATGGGTAGTAATCATTGGAACCTAGAAAATTATAGGACTTCTATACATGTCTATGCAGACATAGGTATCCATAACTTGTTGTTTTGACTCTTTCTAGAATGTAGTTACCTGGTCTTAGGATACTGAGGAGCAGGCAGATGTGTTTGGATATACAGAACTACAACACATTATTATTTTTGGAATGGCATGTACGTGGGCTTAATGTAATAAAAATATTTATGGTCTCTTTCATGAATAAGCCTTTAGAAATTGTGGTAAGCTCACTTTTTTCATGTTTCTTAAAGCCTTAATGGTGTGGAAGTCACTTTTAAAAAGTTGAATGCTAGAGATTCCAACATTAGGCAGGGGTAGTGTATAAGCTGAATCACCTCAGCAATAGCTCTGGGAGGCATTGTGACTCTCAGACACTTCCTAGTTGCAGTTCTTCCACATATTCTTTTTGCTCCCAATGAAATTTGGGGAGTAATTCACTGTCTGGGTAGTTTTAGTAGGACTCAGTGCAGCTGAAATAGCGTGAACTCTTGGAACCCACTGCAAGCTCACGGCCTAATATATGAAAAACAAATCAAGAAATGATTATATAAAATCTCAAATATTTTACAGGGAGGAGTTTGGACTCTTGGAAAATGAGTACATTCTCACAAAAATCCACAGACTGATGACATTCAAATATTACATAAACAGTTCAGATTTGTGTACATACACGACTACTGATCCCAAATTGGGGCTAGAAATTGAGATTTAGACTGCATACTACACAATGGAATATGAGTTCCCCTTAATCTCCATGCAGGCTTTCTGGAGACATTGATACAATGTTAGTCATTACATGTTTTACACATCAAATAGAAAGTTACGAATGGATCAATATGTACAAAAGAATCTCCCGACCCAACAAAAAACATTTTCTTCCATTCACAGCACAGATGGGGAAAAGACAGGGAAACCAATAGGCCTTGCATTATGCCATGACAGGTTAACAAATCTGGGTTCTGTCAGACCACTTGGGGATAGTAAGTTCCACCATTGATGACCCCCACTGAAAATGAGTTGGCATTTACACCAAGAGATTTTAGGTGAAAAACCCCAATTGAACACAACTGTCAAGGTATCACAAGGAGAGAAGGGGGACATCTAAGGCCTTGCTTTGACTAGGATTTAAAGGTATGTTGTAATGTGTTGACTAAAATGTCATAAAGCAGTTGAGTGGACAAGTCCGTGTAGAGGTTAACATGTACTAAGCCTGGGCTCTCCCACTGGGTTTCAACTTGACCAGCTTATCACTGATGTCTGCATTAGAGTTTTGGAATATGTTAGAATTTGTTCGCTATCCTATTCCAATTTACACCACATGTTTAAATCTTCACTTAAACCAGCTCTGTGCTCACCAGTTTTATAAATAAAAACCAACACTTAAATAGTACCTATAAACAAATGTGAATCTATTGCAAAACATAGAGGTAATTTGCCATGTGTCACAAGTGCTGTTTAATAAGTAAGCAGCTGCATTCTGCACCAACCGCAGTATAAATGTTTGTGATGCAGTGGCCATCCCACACATGGCCTGACCAGGTTAAAATGGGCCAATTAACCTTATAGGCTGTACCTGGAGGAGGGCCAGGAATTGATAAAGTCTGACTGAAGATGCTGCCCCGCACGCTCTCCTTATATAAATCCAGGAAGTTGAGTAGCTCTGCAGTTATGCCCTAGGGCAGTGATCCCCAAATTGTGGGACATGTCTGCCTAGGGGTGTGTGGAGGAATGTCTGGGGGGGCATGTGGCTTGGGCCCGGGCCAGCCCCCATGGGGAGGGAACACCACCCAGCCCTGCTCTAGCCCCAGCTCCAGCTCCTCTCCGCCCCCAGCCCCAGCTCCACTCTGCCCCCTGCTCCACCCACAGCCCAGCTCTGACTCTAGTCCCAGCTCCTTCCCTATCCGCACTTCTGATCCCAGCTTTGTCATCAGCCCAAGCTCTTCTGCTGAGCCAACTGTGCTGTGATGTGGGGGACTGTGGAGAGATTCCATTACTGGTAAGAGTGTGTGACAGGAAAATTTTGGGCACCACTGCCCTAGAGAGAAGGAGATTTGGCTAGGGGCAAGGAGGAGTTCTATGGGGAAAGTAATCCCTGGGATCCTGCCCTGGACTACAGAGTCTGGTGAGAAACCCACAGGGGTGGATTAGCCATTGGAAGCAGAGGAAGCTCTGGTAAGCCCAGAAGTGGGCTAAGAGATAGAGAAGTGATGTAGGAAGGATAGGGTGGGCAGCTTTCTAATCTCACAAAACCAAACACCCTAGCCCCACACCTTCCCCAAGGCCATGCCCCCTATCTCACCCCTACCCGAGGCCTCACCCACCACTCACTATATTCCCCCTCCCTTGGTGGCTCACTCTCCCCCACCCTCATTTACATTCACTGGGCTGGGGGTGGGTGTTGGGGTGCGGGCTCTGGGGTGCAGGAAGGGGCTCCAGTCTTGGGGGTGGGGCCAAGGGATTCGGAGTGTGGGAGGGGGCTGTAGGTTGAGGCAGCAGGTTGGGGTGCAGTAGGGGGGTGGGCTATGGGGTAGGGTCAGGGATGAGGTTCAGGCTGTGGGAGGAGGCTCTGGAGTGGGGCAGGGGGTTGAGGTGTAGGGGGGTGAGGGCTCCAGTTGGGGGTACAGGGAATGAGGTGGGGCCGGGGATGAGAGGTTTGGGGAGCAGGAGGTGGCTCTGGGTTGGGGGTGGCTCAGGGCTGGGGCAGAGGGTTGGGGCTCATGGTTGGGGTGCGGGCTTACCTCAGGCGGCTCCTGGTCAGTGGCGCAGCAGGGCTATGGCAGACTCCCTGCCTGCCCTGGTACCGTGCTGCACCCCGGAAGTGGCCAGCAGGTCCTGCTCCTAGGTGGGGGGGGAGCAAGAGGCTCTGGGTGCTGCTCTCGCCTGCAGGCACTGCCACCTAGTTTCCATTGGCTGCACTCCCAGCCAATGGGAGTGCAGAGCCGGTGCTTGGGGCAGGGGCAGCGCGCGGAGCCCTGTGCCCCTCTCCTCCCCCACCTAGGAGCCAGACCTGCTGGCCGCTTCCAGCGCGCAGCACAGTGCCAGGACAGGTAGGGACTACCCTGTCTTAGACCCGCAGCACCGCTGAGTGGACTTTTAAAGGACCAGTCGGCGGTGCTGACTGGAGCTGCCAGGGTCCCTTTTTGATTGGGCATTCCAGTCAAAAACTAGACACCTGGTCACCTTAAGGAAGGAGCCCAGGGAAATAGCAACAGGGTTTCAGACTGAGTAGACCAAGGTTGCTAGATATAGGGTCCCTGGGCTAGAACCCATAGTATGGGTGGGCCTGGGTTCTTCTACCAGCCCCTATGAAAGTGGCACTGGATCTGGGCTTGTATCAGGCAGTCTTCCGGTCTGGCATATGGACAACTTGTCCAGTGGGACTTTGACACCCCAGAAGGGGAAGACTAAATAGTGATGTGGCTGGCGCACCAAGTCACAAAGAGGGATCATCCGAAATCCCAGAGAGACAGGCCACAATGTTAGCAATTTCCGTGAGGGCTCACCAGAATGAGTGAGAGCTAATCCCCAGCCACAAGAAGGCCCCCTATTAGTGAGTGTACCCTATTATAGTGTCCTTAAGTTTTAGTTCTAAACACATTGCTGCAAACCAATCTCAAGGAGACAGATGGTGACAACGGTACACAGGTGAGAGCTTATTGATGAAACACAGGCATGCACGCGCACACACATACTCTCACACACACTACCTCTGTACCCATTATGTTAAATGACATTATCTGAATGAGGGAACAAAAGGGAAAAAAGAGTCAAGAGCGGCAGGGTATGGTTGAAGAGTTATGACCGAGGAGGAAAAGTGATACTTCTAGAGTGCCTCCCTTCCCTGAGAGCACTAAGCTGCCAATTCTAAAGCAGTTGCTCTCCCATTTTCAAACTCCTACATTGCTGTGGAAGCTATGGGCATGATCCAAACCAACCCTGACTTGTTTAAGTACTCATATTATTTCTTAAGGGAGATTGGAAGTGCACGTTTTCTTCCTGTTCAAATGTTTTAATTAAAAATACACAAGAAAATTGTAAACACATGTTGAAACTTGCCTCCTCACAAAAACAAACAAACAAACCAAAAAAGCCCTACTCAAAACCCAGAATTCAAAGCATTCCTCATAGAAATCTGAGTTTCTTCCTATCTCTGATAACCTGTTCAGTGAGACAATGTGGATGAAGTCATATCTTTTGTTGGACCAATGTCCGTTGGTGAGAGGGACAAGCTTTCAAGCTACATAGAGACCTGCAGAAGAGTTGTGTGTGGCTTGAAAGCTTGTCTCTCTCACCAACAGGAATTTGTCCAGTAAAAGACATTACCTCACCCATCTTGTCTCTCTAATATCATGGGACTGACACACCTAGAACAACACTGAATACAATCTGTTCAGGAGGCAGATGGCAGCCTCCTTGGTTGTATTTAACAATACAAATGATAAATCTCAATGTCAAATGTAATTAAAAGCTAATTCTATTGTTTAGGTACAAGACAGAATCTGATTTTTTTTTAAATATATTGGATACTTCCTTTTATTTATTTTTCAGGAAGTTGGGGATTAATGCCAGAGGGTGCTATGCACCTCAGAATTTGAGTACAGCACTGTAGAAGTTGTGAGTTCTCAAAATCCCCACTGCATTGGGTCTTAAATGAGCATAACCAACCAATTAGGCATTTTTATAAGATGGGGAAAGGGAGATAACATTAAAAGAGCTTTGTTTTATTCCTGTCTCCATCTGTTGGTTTGAGGACTTATATTCTGTTTAGACAGGCAAAAAGAGACTTGAGGAAATCAGATTAACACGTAAGAAGAAAAAAATCATATGTTGCTTGATATTCCATGAAATTATCAGCAAAACTTTTAATAGTAAAACTCTTTCCATATATGTTAGTCATTTATCTGTAAAGTACAAGAACACATATGATGGCTTTTTAGGGTTTTTTGGTTTTTTTTGTCTTTTCATTGAACTGACATGTCCTATCTTCAAATTAGCTAGATCACTTACGCATATATACCAGTTAGCTATTTTTATCTCTTTGGTTGTCTTCTGTTTCTGGAGAATTAGCCTTTTGGCAGTTAAACTTCTGCATTAATTTTTTCTTGTCGTACTGATGTGCTGTACATATTTTAAGTATCCAAGGACAAAGATTCTTGGATCTCTGTGTAGATCCATGTTTATAATCTTCTTAATTCTTTTTATGACTCCTTTTCAGAAGGAGAATACTAGAGGACATTTCCTAGTGGGGAAAATATATAGGGGAGGGAGGGGAATAGGTAGGTTCTGTGTGTGCGCGTGCGTGTGTGTAATTCCACTTCAGATAGAGGATAGTAGGTTCCAAATACTTTGTGTTGGGGGTACATTTAGACTCAAGTTAAAGGTGGATTTGATTATGTATCCTTTCCTGCATGACTTCAGTTTTAGTTGAAGTGTAAGCAGCATGTCCAAGTGGATAGAGCACTGGACCAGAAATCAGAAGAGTAGGTTCTATCCCCATCTGTGCCACTGAGTCAGTGCCTGTCATCTGAGCCTTTGTGTTTTCCTCCCATCATATGCCTGTTCTGTCTATTTTGATTGTATACTCCAGGGGTCGGCAACCTTTCAGAAGTTGGGTGCCAAGTCTCCAAATATTCACTGTAATTTAAGGTTTCGCGTGCCAGTAATACCTTTTAATGTTTTTAGAAGGTCTCTCTCTATAAGTCTATATTATATAACTAAACTATTGTTATATGTAAAGTAAATAATAGTGCAGTGAAATGAGCGGGGTCGGCAGCTGGTTTCCCAGGCTGGCTGTGAGCTGAGCGGGTCCGGTGGCCGGTATCCCAGGCCGGGTGGGCTGAGCGGGACTGGTGGCCGGGACCCCTTCTGTCCACCAGCTCCTGCCACCCAGGGTCCCGGCCGCCGGCCCTGCTCAACCCACTGCTGGCCTGGGGTTCCGTTCATCCAGGCCGACAGCAGGCTGAGCGGGGTTGGCAGCCGGAACCCCGGCTGGCAAGGGGCCAGCGGCCAGATCCCCAGACCGGCAGTGGGCTGAGCGGGGCCGGCGGACAGAACCCCAGACCGGCAGCGGGCTGAGCGGGGCCGGCGGACAGAACCCCAGACTGGCAGCGGACTGAGCAGCTCAGCCCGCTGCCGGTCTGGGGTTCCAGCCGCCGGCTCCTGCCAGCTGGGGCTCCATCCGCTGGCTCCGCACAGCCTGCTGCCAGCCGAGGGTTCCGTTCATCCAGGCAGGCAGCGGGCTGAGTGGGGCCAGCGGCCGGGACCCCGGGTGGCAGCAGAGTGCCACTAAAAATCGTCTCGCGTGCCGCCTTTGGCACACGTCCTGCAGGTTACTGACCCCTGGTATACTCATTAGAGTGGTGACTTTCTCTTGCTGTGTTTGCACAGTGCCTAGCACAATGTGGCCCTGACCTTGGTTGTGGCTGCTAGGCACTATTTGAATACAAACAGTAGTAACAATAGGCACTGAAGGCCAAAATCTGCAGCCTTTACTGCTGCCGTTGAGTAGTACCTTGCTTTGTTGAGTAGTCATTGATTTCAGTGCCACTACTGAATATGAGGATGGCAGACTCTAGCACTGCTTTTTAATTATGACAATACAAATAATAATCTAATAACTTGTCATCTTTGCACTTAATTGAGGGCAGAAGACATATATAATTTAAAACTAGATTACTCTCTTCACCAGCGTTCAATACATGTTAATATTTTAATTCATTTGGCAACAATATACACCTCTACCTCGATATAACGCTGTCCTCGGGAGCCAAAAAATCTTACCGCGTTATAGGTGAAATCGCGTTATATCAAACTTACTTTGATCCGCCGCCCCCCCGGAGCACTGCTTTACCACATTATATCTGAATTCATGTTATATCACGTCGCTTTATATCGGGGTAGAGGTGTATTTTAAATAATTACATCATCCACCCAATGTGAATCATACTCTGCACTTCTTAAGATTTATCCACTAAATTATACTGTGCTGTTATTTGAATGAACTGCAGTTTAAACACTGCATATGCATTTAACAAACAGCAGTGTCTATTTCATAAAGGCATACCATAATCCCTGTGCATGGCTGTCAGAAGAGAAAGAAGGACAATCTTTTTGAGCTCTTTTGGTCTATCCTGCTATCGACACTTAGTTATATGTGGACAACTCCAACTAATAGTAAAAGTGGGGACAATACTCCCAATTTCAAGCTTCTTTCAAACTAGAACTACATCATTTTTTGCAAATACTGTACAGAAAGAATAAAATTGAAACAATCACAGTGCTGTAGAAAAAGTCAAAGTCCTTGAAAGGAAAAAGAGACATGGCAGATCATTTCATTATTATGCTCTGCTTCCAGGCAGTGGTATTTCATTCTGTGCCAAGGGAGCTCAGTGCTTTGAGGTGCAGCACATTGCACTGGGGCTTGGAACACCTGAATGTGCTCATGCATTTCCTCACAGATCTTTGACACCGTATATAGTTGTTGCTTCAAATACTTGATTCATGCCATTCCTATTAACTAATAGAATGATGACACAAATTGAACGATGTGTAGTAAATGGCTTCTTCAGACAATTACAAAGTATAATTGTGGAGTTTTGGTTTTGTGAATCTTTGACACAGTGCATTAAAATGACTCTGAAATAAGTTATCCTTGTGCTGTAGTAAGGTGAAATAGTTCAGTGAGGATACTTTGAAGCCCACTGAAAGTATTGCAGTTGTATATTCTTTCTAGCATCCTGTAAATGGTTAAAATATGTAATAGCAATTATTGAGCATATGAACTAGCTGATTTTAAAACACTAATAACTGAGCCACTTGAATTGTCCATATAAAAATGGGGATACACATTAAATGCCTTCAGATTACACTGTTCAGTTTGAACTTCCACAAAGATTCCTCAATTGTGTCAATTATCTCACCCAATTTAAGGGGAGGATCATACCCATCATACCCAGAAAAAAACTAATGGAAGAGGCTCTGAGAGAAGGGAAATTTAATGAAGTTATGAGCTAGAGTCTTCCAGAGCTCCTAGCTGCACAGGAGAAATGTGCCTGATACCAGGGGCTGGAATGTATGCACAACTACATCCTTAGTACGCGTGACCATAATGGAGGAGCGTTGGCCATACCTCATTCATCTTCCTTACACAGAGACTTTGAAGATGGCTAACTCCAGCACGGAGATAAGGATTCTTGAATCTCCTGCCGCCTTTATGCACTCATATGAGGATGAATTACAATCTGCCCTTTAGCGGGATTTCCAAAGCCTGATTTGCAGATAATTGATAAGAATGATAAATCATAAAATAAGACTGAGGCTAACACCATTAGCTTCAGTAACCTCTTGGACATCTCCCCTCAACTTGATACATTACTGTTTGACATTACAGTTTGTCCTCCAGCAAGTTTTTAATCATTTTAATTAATTTCTCACTACACACTGTAGCAATATATTATACTTGGATATTATAAATTATCTAGTGCATCTCTAATAAAGTTAGGAGTGGGATTTTATGCATATTCCAAAATATGTATAAACTTACCATATCCAGTCACATAAACACATCTACAAACAGAATCTTCACTTGCTGCTGGTTCACATTTTTAAGAACACTGGATACATTATTCAAGAATCTCATACATTTGATGGCCAGACTACAACTTGACAGGTCACTTTACAACTTAGAAAATTATTGGATGTGGGATGTTTGTTTTTGCTTTGAGAAATAATTAAAAATTATACTTGTCGCACAAATAATTAAAAACATGCTTTGCAAAGTGCTGAGTCACATATTAGAAAATACCTCATAATAATAATAATATTGCTTTGTACGAGGGTTACTTATTTCACAACTATATAAACAACGAGAAAAATAGAGACACAAGGTGGGTGGCGTAATCTTTCATTGGACCAATCTAAAGAAGAGTTCGGTGTGACTCGAAAACTTGTCTCTCTTACCAACAAAATTGGTCCAGAAAAGAGGTTATCTCCCCCACCTTGTCTCTCTAATATCCTGGGACCAACACAGCTACAACAACACTACATACATCAGAGAAAAATATTTATTTCCAGTCATGGGTTAAAACAAAGATACTCCACAAATCAGTGAAAGTCTTGGTAGATCTATATACCTTTCAAAGTAAGATACTATAGTAACTTATAAGAATTATTTTAAAAATAGTTTTATTTCCCTTTTTATATCTGCTAGAATCTAAAAGGTAAAGTTGGAAAATGCTTCTTAAGACATTTGCAACAAAAACATTTCCTTCATTTCCCAACTGCTAGATACACTGCTTCCCAGAATTATTTTGGCTTCAGGCACTGGATGGGCAGTAGTCTGTCCTATATCAGATATGGACTTAATGTATATCTCACAAGCTTCTCGAGCTAGAAATGATTGGGAAGGTAACATTCCCAACTTTGTAATAGGCCATGCCGCACACTCCTAACTCACTTGTGACTGCACCACTCATGGGTAATGCTGCCACTACAAACTCATGCTGATAAAACTTTTGCATCACAGCATCCTATTAGGCCTATATTAATGGGTCTTTCCCACACCATAACCTTCCTTTGCAAGCTTTCATAAGATCCCTTAACCCAGGTACTTCCATCTCTGGGTTGGGAGAGAAAGCCTGCTTTCTGCAGTTTCTGTGTCTCTCCGTGTGTCTCTGTCAGAGTCTCCCCCTGGGCAGCTGCTTACAACCCACTCAATCTTCCGTCTTCCCAAAGCAAGCATCTTTAAGATTTTAGTATCCCTTTTGGTCCTAGGGTTGGCCTGGGAAGAGTGAACTTTGCCAACCTAGTTGGATCCAAGCCGGGGCTGTTGTACAATTAATAGCTTCCCCCATTTTTCCCCTTACAGTCTCCTTTGATTTGAGCCTGTGCAGCCAAGCACACAGGTAATATCACATGGCTAAACTGTAGTGCATATGACTTTTATAAAAACAGACAAAAGATAATTCCCTCATTCTCCACAGTATTGGTCATGAGAGCTCAAAAAGACATTCTAGCTAGCTCAGAACTTACTTTTTATCCAAGGTCAATCAATAGAGTGAGCATAGGAAAAAGTAGATCATAACCATGAGTACTACATAAACAATGCCAGAAAAGTCCCTTCAGTCACATGTAAGCACACTTTTGAATAGTCATCAAGAGAATAACAATTTGCTAGTAAACCTGGAATCTTCCCACCTATGCAATATTTATAAAGCAGTCATACGTTTGTATGGGGCATAGATACAATCATTTGATATTGAGTCATCAGAGATTTTAAGAAAATATTTGGATAACAGTTCTATCATTGAATTATTTTATTTGTCAGTTTCTACTGGCACCCATCACTGAAACATCTGGAAGCTTTGCATGGTTCAAGTTGTTAAGCCCCAGATAGGGTGACCAGATGTCCCAATTTTATAGGGACAGTCCTGATATTTGGGGCTTTTTCTTATATAGGGAGGGACAATGGGTGTAGCTGTAATGAGATCATACAGATGCAAAGGCTAGCTTTGTGCATAGCGTGATAGTTCTGGATTATTTGAAAGTTGTTTTTTTCCTTTATACAATTAGCTATCCGCAACTTCTGCCCCATCTAGCCATATAGTTGGATAGTTGTTTATAGGCATCATAGAAATTGGCTTAAGCTGTTTTTCAGTCAAAGGGTAGATACCTATTGCTTGAATGAGTCTCTGTACCAGGTGACTGGAGGGTAGCTAATGTAACACCAATAAAAAAAAAAAAGATTCCAGAGGTGTTCCTGGCAATTACAGGCTGGTAAGCCTAACTTCAGTACCTGGCAAATTGGTTGAAAAGAATAGTAAAGTATAGTAAAGGACAGAATTATCGGACCCATATATGAACACAATATGTTGGGGAAGAGTCAACATGGCTTTTCTAAAGGGAAATTACACCTCCTCACTCTATTAGAATTCTTTGAAGGAGTCAAAAAAACATGTGGACAAGGGTGATTCAGTGGATATAGTGTACTTAGACATCCAGAAAACTTTTAACAAGGTCCCTAACTAACAGTTCGTAAGAAAAATGGGGTAAGAGGGATGGTCCTCTAATGGTTCAGTAACTGTTTAAAAGAAAGGAAACAAAGGGTAAGATTAAATAGTCAGTTGAATTTGCCCTGTTCTGTTCATTCCTTCTGAAGTATCTGGCACTGGCCACTGTCAGAAGACAGAATACTGGGCTAGATGACCCCGTATAGCCATTTTCATGTTCTAATACATATTAACATTTTTCTGACTCTTGGAATACATCTTTAACTTTTCATCCAATCAAGCCATGCTGCTTGAGTAAAAGCTTTTACTTTTCAGACACTCTGTCTACTGGAGACAGTGTTTAGAGAAGGGGAATCGGAATTAGGAGACTTGATGTCTGTTCCTTTCTCTGCCAGTGACTCACTGTGTAACTTTGGCAAAAAACAGAGGAGCCAATATTATGCAATTCTAAGTGGCTTCTGTGAGATCTGAGACTTCCCATTTTCCTTGAAGCAAAGAGGGAGCTGAGTATTCCTAGCACATCACATTGTTGGGTCATTACATTTTGTGAAGCAATTTGAGATCCAATATTTTTTTTTAAAAAAGGTAATTATCTCCTTCATCAGTTTTGGCCCTAGTGCTGCATGAAGATGCAAGAGAATGGGATCCCTACACTTTGTCTTGTTGAGGATGCTCATCCACTTGCAGAATCTGGTCCACAGCCATTCCAAATTGCAAGCATTGAGAAATAATGCACTGATGAATTCTGTGGTGAGACTCCTGATCAGCACCCTAGGTATGGGTTTGACTACCAAAATGTTGTTTTAGACATGTCTATACAGAGAGTTAGTGAATGGCAAGCTGGGATGTAAATTGACAGTGCTTTAGCATGCCATACACAAACTGACCACATGGACCCTGCTACTGCACACTAAAAGTACCATAGTATACTTTGACCTGAACAGCGGGTACTTTTAGTGTGCAGTAGCAGGGTCCATGTGGCCAGTTTGTGAATGATACGCTAGAGCACTGTCGATTTACCGTACATCCCAGCTTGCCATTCACTAGCTCTCCATCTAGATAAGCCCTTACATTAGTTTATTTGGAAGTTATGAGAGTTATTGCATTTATTTGGGAGTATGTGTATGCGGGAGAAGGAGAAAACGATGTGGACTAAAGTCTATTTGCTATTTTTGGCTTTCCCAAATTATTATGCACTGTAGATGATAGGTTCCCATGACCCTGTGTACTGCAAGCACTGACTTATAAAAATAACAAACAAACAGCAGCAAATCAGAACAGTGCTGCCAGGCAGGGGACTTGAGTGGAATTGTTTGGGCAACGATACTGAAATAATTTTAGTTTCTCATAGGACTTCAAATAACATGATTTAATAAAGTGTGAAAAAGTACAGAATTCATTTTGACTAATTTTGCTGCCAGTAAATTACACTGTTAGAAATTAATCCATACCCAAATCAGTGTCGTGGAAGGGGATGAGAAAAAAAATCTCCATGATAAACGATATTAGTGGACAAATTTGATCTTTTCTGTAATAAGAACCCATTGTTTTAATAAGAGTCTCAGAAGGCATACTTCATAAACAGCAAAATTGCAACCCCCAGAACTCAACTTAAACATCTGAGGGAGATATCCAGAAAAGTCCTTATAATCCCCCCCACAAACACAATCACACACTTTCCTCCAGCTAGTAAAAGAAAAGCAACTATTTTTAGAGTATGTGCAATTAGTTGAATACCTAGGAGTCAGTTTTAGTATGGATGGTGTTCATAATATTATATGCTCACATTAATACAAATCATCTACAATTCAAAATGTGCTTCCATTTTCAGCCACTAGTTTCAGTGCCTTATACAATTCCCCCAAATTCCCCCTGCTTCCTCTTTTTTCCCCTTTAAGTCCAGAAGTGATTTTTTTTAATAAGGTGATTGAAAATCCATGGACTAGTTTAGACAAATGTTTTTCATTGGTTAATATGTATTACAAATGCTTTGTTTGTGAAGTTGGATAACTTTAAACATAAATCAATGAATCAGTAATACATCAATGAAGAATGCATGCTCTTACAGTTCTGGGGGAAAATGAGTAAGGAAACCTACAAGTGAAAATAGCATGCTACAAATGTGCAGTTAGTATATTATTCCCCTTATTTACTTACTGGATATCCACAATTGTCTTGATTTGCTGGATCTTCCCAAAGCCTTGGCAAGCCATATCTCCCCTGCAGACCCAGACCAGTCTTTCCTCCTGTGTTAAGGATGGCATGAAAAGTACCCCAGTAAATCTGGAAGCCTCTGTTCTGGGCCCCAGCACCATAACATTAATTTTTCTGCATTTCAACTTGCACTGTGCCCTGCAGGACACACAATTGAAAGTAGAAGTTCAAAAACCCAACAGATAGTCCCTTAACCTTCCTGCATCGCTCATGCTGACATAAAGGTAATAATACTTATGCATGGCCACCACTAGAAGGCAACAATTACCCACAGTGGTAGCTGAGATACTGCAGTATTGCATTATAGGACATAACTGTTGTATCTCACTTGTGAAGTGGGATTTTCATTTGGGAAAACTGAAGAGATATAAGTGACTTAGCCAAGGCTACACAGTGGGTCAATGTCAGAAACCCCTCCTCCTCCCAAGTCCAGTGTATGCAATTTATGTATGTCTTAATGTAGCAACAAGGATAGACTCCTAGATGGTCTCAAGCAGGAATTTTCTCTGTGCATTAAAGTGCTCCTTTAGGCACCTTGTCAGATTAATTACTTGGATAATAACAACTTCACAGGGGGGTCAGTGATGGGCCTTCCTGTGCTTGAACACTGAGGGGCTCATCAGCAGGGCTCAGGTTTAGTTCAGGGCTTGTCCCCAGGGAAGTCTTTGAGTTGTGAGGCAGTTCACAATTTTCTGTCTATCTCTGGAGGGTTGCCTTTGCTGTATATTAGAAATCAAAACTAATGTACCAAGTGTGTTGAATGCTCAAACCTTCATAAATTTGTTATTTATGAACCACATTTCTTCAAACTTGCCTAAGGCAATTGACCTAATTGAGGACTGACTGGTAAACTAGTGTCCTTTAAACCAAGCTGTTTTTCAGTTCTTTGAGGAGAAAAAGGACTGGAATATGCATTTAAAATAGAACAGGTATTTTTTTTTCCATGATCACATAACTCAGAAAGGACATGGAGGATTTAAAAAAAAAAAAAAAAAAGAAATCCTGCTAAAATTAACCAATTTCCCACCTAAAGGGGCAGAGGAAAGATATTAGAAAGTTAAAAAAAAAAAGCCTCTTACTATGTTAATATTGGATTACATATTTTATAACCAAGATAAATGGATGAAATTAATACATATTTTTAAATGTGCTACAGTATTCTTCAGTAATTGTCTAATATACTAGAACTTACTTAGAATATCAGCACTCTACTATCTTTGGTGGTTACTTTAGCCTCCTTTAGTAGTACTTTAATAGGGAGCAAAGGAAAGAAGATATTAGTAGCAACCTAATATTTTGGCTATTTCCTATTTCATGGATTCTTATCTATGAGCAATGGGTAGGGCCAGGTTAAGACATAGGGACCCAGCCCCTGGAATCCTGAATTTAAGTTTAGAGAGAGTGTAAATTCCTAGCAGTCATGGTTGCATGGAAAACTTTGAAAAGGTGATCTTATTGTAGGTGACATAGTGGCACACACCTGAATTTTCAGAGTGCCTGAAATAATGGGGGTGGGGATGGACACCCATGCTGCCATTCTGCCCTCCTGAGGGAAGAGGGTACCACAGCTACTCCTGTTTCTGGAGGAGAATTTCCTGTGCTCTCTGGGAGGGAAGGGGAGAGCCCCCTCACCGCTTCCATCACCCCTGCCACTCCCAGGGGCGGGGTGAGGCCATGGCACAAGAACACAGGGTTGGAGCCATGGGGAGCTCCATGTCACAGTGTGCCTCTGCCTCCAGATTACTCTAAACTAGCCCTGGTGATGGGCAGCTCATATTTGGCTTGTACAGAGATGTAAGTTTGTTTTTTTAATTATGCTTTGGTATGGGGGGGAGTCATGAGGAAATTGCTGAAATGTTGCCATTACTGGCAATAAAAAGCAGAGTTTTGTTCAAATCTGAAGGTTTACTTGTGAATCTGAATAAAGCTCTTTTATTACTGAATATAAAAAAGAACTCCTTAACTGAGACTGAAGGAAGCATGAGGGAACAAGGAGACATGGCAACATTACATCTTGGAACCATTTTTTTCTGTTCCACAGTAGTTCACAATGAGAATGACTGGCATTTTGCTTTCAGGTCAGCCATCTGTCTGACTCTCTAATCTCTCCGGTTTAAAAGGTTCCCATCCCCATGGCATGTAAGCCATCAAAATGGACAAAGGTTTAGCAATGGGCCACTGGTCTGCGTTAGGGAGAATGTGGAACTACCTACCATGGGGACCTCGAGACTCTGTTGTTAGAAACCTCCTCTTGGTCTAGATTTGGGCTTACTCCATTGTTAGGAGCTGGAAAACAGGTAAATCTTTTCCTGGTGTGTAGACAATCTCTCAGATGGTTCACCCTGCTCACTCTGGTGCGGTGGGGCAGGGCCATGAGTCCATTTTTCCCTGTCCCATTTCGGGCAACTGTGTGCCCAGGTGCACATGGAAAAAGCTTGCCCCTGTTTCTAAGTTTTGTGCAGGCTTCATTTTCAGAACCTTTGGTGTGTAGCTTGACCTGAGTGTGTGTCTTTTTAATATGCAGCACACAAGAGAAACAAAATGTTAGAGTGTATATCCTTGGCATAGTGGCATAGATGTTTTAGTGATATTGTTAAAGTCGGTAGTAAGTTTTTATAAAACTTTCATATCAAAACCTGAAGCCAGACAATCATCTTCTTGTCTTGAGTTTTGATGTGCATATGAACCTGGATGAAGACTTGCAATTCCTTAGATCTCCATCTAGCCCCTAAAGGACCAGAATCCCACACTTTCCCCCCTTCCATACACAATTCATTGTCTTCTCTATTTAGTGTTTCTAAGTGTCCTGCCACCCCTTGTGTTCAAGTGAATTCAAAGCTCTAGACAAATATCAGGGAGTGTGAACTTCAGCAAAAACAGTACCTGATAGTGTGGGTTTGGCAAAATGAGGCTAACCCACAACATCAGGTTTTCTACAGGATTGTGCACAGGTCTTTGCCTTCATCATCTGTATCTTCATCATCTGTATCTCATTCTGCTTTGGGAAGCTAGTACCCAGTACACTTTCCTTTCCATTGTTATCCTGAACTGGCTATTTTGTTTTCTTCTTCAGGATGTGGGAGTGCTGGTGGAGAAGGCAGGGGGAAGAACTTATGTTTTTATCATAGTCTAAAACACTATGGAGCAAATCCTGCTCCCTTTTCTGCAGTTGTGAAAGGTCTTTCAGCACTAAACTGGTTCAATTCTGCACAATGGGAGCATGAAGGGGACAGCGTGAGATAAACGTGGCTTGACGAGGGTGTACAGGGGTTGAATTCACTCAGCACTGCAGAGTCCACTGCTATCAGGCACTTGGTGGTCAGGACTATTCATGGTGAAGATGAAGGAGCTGCACAGGAGAGAGAATGAGACGCGAGAAGACATACCACCCCTGCACATCCTCTGGTCCTTTCATTTTATGGAAAATGTATACGAAGATAATGAGGGTGCATTGTCACTCCATGTCCAGTGGAAATGCCTTCACACCTTCCCCACTGCAGAAATTCTAAGCCAAATAACACTGAAGGAAGATTAACCATAATGTCTGTTTCTGCAAATATTTACCTCTTTCAACTTGGTTAAGATTATTTTCTCATTATAATATAAGCTTCTTTTATGCTTCTACTTCAGCTTTTAAAATACAGGTAGCTTTGGTATAACGTTTAAACTGTGACTAACACTCTAGTTAACATTTAATCTTTGATAGGATACTTTAAAATTGCTTAAATCAGTGTGTTAAAATTGAACAAGGTCTGAGAGCCACTTGGTAGGGGACTGTATCATTAGCCTGTAATTGTATATTGCATAGAGTACTATGTTTTCATTACTTGGGGGGGGGGGGGAAGTAATGACCTTGCAATTGACTCTTACATTTAACATTTTCATTTCAGCTTTAACACCATTAGATATAACTACTTGCATTGACCACATAAGGAGTCAAAGAGGCATTGTACTGCAGTTAAATCTAATTCAGTTATCAACAAAGTTAATAATAATTTCTGATTTGCTAAATCAAAGGCTAAATAAAAGTCAAGACTGTGATACCTTATTTGTGGATTGCTGATCTCTGGCTTCTAAAGTTACTGCAATGAATTGAAACTTTAATTTCAGGCTGCCTGAAATTCCCAGTAGCCAACAGATGATTTATATTGTCCAAAGTGTTACCAAAAAAGTCTAAAAAAGGAACATGCTAAGTATGTAAAGGGCTCTCATAAAATGTGCATCTAGGGAATAGTCTAAAAAAGGTTTTCTATATTTGCCTAGAACAAGTTTCTCAAAAGATTTTCAGTACTAAATTATCATCAGGCCCCACAGAGTTGCCTCATGTTGATAAGTCAGTTTGGAAAGCCTGCTCTACCTCCCCTTCATCTGTTATTTGTCTCATCAGACACAGGGAAGGCCATGGTAGGCTGTCCAGACTGGCTGTCATTTCAATAGGACAGGGGTGCACAGGAGCAGTAACAAATAATGGCTTCACTATGTGACTAAGGATTCAGTACAGTACAAAAAATGTCACATAGCAAAACCATGAAATTTGGCAGCTTGGCTTCAGAGATGCTAAGGCACAAAACAAAAGCAAATCTGGTGTTTTCTCTTTGCTTGCTAGCAAGCGGAGTCTTTCATATAAAAGTTATTTTGATCCAATGTGCAACTGGTTCTTAAAGCTGGAAAGAAGAAAATATTGAGACAGTGTTATTAAGGGTACGTCTATACCCAGCCGCTAGTTCGGCGGCTGGCAATCGAACTTCTGGGTTCGACTTATCGCGTCTTGTCTGGACGCGATAAGTCGAACCCGGAAGTGCTCGCCATCGACTGCGGTACTCCTGCTCGGCGAGAGGAGTACCACGGAGTCGACGGGGGAGCCTGCCTGCTGCGTCTGGACCGAGGTAAGTTCGAACTAAGGTACTTCGAACTTCAGCTACGTTATTCACGTAGCTGAAGTTGTGTACCTTAGTTCGATTTGGGGGGTTAGTGTAGACCAAGCCTAAGAAAGCAAACTCCAGAAAAATAAATAATACAAAATAAAGCAGGATTTGTCTGTCTCAACCTCACTGTTAAGAAAAGAAAGCTATCCCTCCTAAGAATTCTTTCTAGAGCCTGTGGGCTAAATAAAGGAATTACAATACTGAGATGAAGTTGGGAAGCAGCGAAGTTTGTATTTGAAGTACTTTCTGGGTAGATGCAGCTCAGAAAACTCTGTATAAACCTAGCATCCTGGGAAAACAATCATTGAAGAATCCACAAGGCTTCTCTTTCTTTTTTATTTTGCTACAAATCCATGTGTGTTTCATCAAAACAGTCAAGAGACAGATGAGTGACGCGTCAACTGAATAGGTCTATATGGGCATTTTTATTTATCATCAAATGCATGTTCACTAACCATAGGATCTTACAATGAAAGCCTCCACTGGGAGTGAAGTATAACCTTCCGATTTTTTTAATCGACGAAATCTACATCCTATATTGTTCCTTTGAGTGGACTTGTGGCTTACTATTTATTTCAGACTTCATGTAGGCTATTTCAGTCATCTCATGAAACTTTAGAAAGGGCAGACTGTCAGTCTGAAATGGACTCAGTTGGGTAAGAACTAATACAAATGCCTGCATTTTAAAGTAATTTGAAGGAATAAACTTCTGGAAAATTCCCTCCTATGTTCATAATGATTAGACTTGTGGCTGTCTGTTGTGCAATCAGCCAGAGAAAGTCTGGGTCATCATCATCCCAGGTATATAAAGATGATATACCAGAGAAGTTTTTCTTTTCCACATCTTTGAAAACAGCATGTTGTCTCACTTTCAAGTGTTTGTATTTTTAAACTATTAATTAAATCCACTAGCATTGCTGCTATTTAGATTACTAATATCACCAATACTTAGAATAATCAGGTTGCTAATACTTCTGTGATCCACACCAAATAGCTTTTGATACTTGACTATAGTCAGTCCAGTCTAAGATACTACAGGTGTACATGTAGAATAGTTTCTTCACTGAAAAATGCAATGTCTATCAACTTGAATTTGACCCAATTAATTTCAGCTGGGGAATTTTTTTTTCCAGGTCAGCAAACTGCACGTTTCTGTCTTTTTACAACCTTTATCCCTGTGGTGGTTAGGGCCTTTGTCTGGGATGTGGGAAACAGAGGTTTGAATCCCCTGTCTGGATTCCTATTCCTCCTCTGAATCAGCTACAGAGAATATCTGAATCCATGTTTCTTATCTCCCAGCCTTATTCACCAGACTACAGAGTTGTTCTCTCCTTGGCCCAATGACTTTTAAATATTGATAAAAAGAGGAACAGCTTCAACAGCAGAAACTGAGGGCAGAATAGCCTGAAGCCTGGAACTGTGGGAACTCACTTAGCAGGCATGAGACCTGAGTCCAAGTACCTGCTCTGATGAATTTAAGTGCTTATATGAAGTGGAACATCTTTTAATAAGGGAGACTTGAAAGAAACACACACACACACACACACCCCATACAGCCTATAGTCTTGTAGTTAGGATGCTTACCTAGGGTGTGGGGGGGAAATCTGAGTTCAAGTCCCTTTCCCAGAATGTGGATCCAAACCTGGGTCTCCCACATTCCAGGCAAGTGCACTAATCATTATAAGGGACAGACAGCTTGTTGGTTTGAAACAGACTTTTCCAATTTGCTGACTAATCCTAAACTAATCCAAACCAAATATTGTTTCTGATTTTTCTGGTATGCTGGCTGAACCGAAACATCAGTTACTCTTCCAGCACTACTGAGATGGAGAATTATTGGAATGAAAACAGATCTTTACAGTTAAAACTTAACTTTGAATTTTGAAATTATGACAAAATAAGTAACCCATCCGTTGAAGAGTCAGAATTCCTTGGACTATCAGTTCTAAGGAGTGTCCATTAGTAGAGATACAACTGAGTCATAAGCAACCTAAGGGCCAGATCCTACAAAGACTCTCATGTAAGTCAGTTTTATGTACAATGAAGTGAATGGGGATACAGAAGAGTATAAGTTATTCACATGTGTAAATCATTGCAGACTCCGACCTTAAAATAGACAACTATGCACTGATGCTATTTTAAGGCATCAGGGCATAGTTAGGCATAGCATGACATATGTTAATAAATAAAATAAATTAGTGTTGATCAAAGCTCAGCAACATGTCTTGTACACTTGTAGAGGTTTTTTCCAGCCATTACTGACTATAATGTCTTTGTAAATAGAAGCTTTTACCTCTACTATTGGAGGTTGCTTCCTGTCCAGTTCCTTTCACAATGTTGCAATCCAGCATTTGGGTCATTGCATTTCAATAGCAAGGAAGAGCTGGTAATGTCATAAACAATTGGCTGTAATTTCAGTGAATGAATCAGACAGGAGGAGTAAGCTGAATATAAATGGAAGATATATTGACATAACTATCTTTATAATCAGCAATGACAGGAAAAGAAATGTAGAAAAATTGCATAACTGTTAGATGGAGCTTTGGTAAAATAGAGTATTTTGTCAGTATCTCACAGAATCTTTTTTAAGATGTATTAAAAATGAAGTTACTGGAATAAGATGCTTATTTGAGTATTTTAAAAAATGACATTTTGCAAGTTCTAATCGCTTCTGGGTTCTTTTGAAAAAGGCCAAGTTAAGAGGGTACTAAAACCAACTAATATGCATGTTACATATGGTATATAGGGCAAAGGTGATAATGAAATGCTTACTAGTTAACTGTTGAGATATGAGTATTTGTTACTAAATTCCCCATAAAAGGGTTACATCTAATAGCATCACAGTGTCTGAGGGAAAATTATACCTGGCTAGTTAGTTAGGCTATTAAAGGGGTGACGGTAGACTCAGAATCCCTGAAAGACAGACTACAGTCCACAATGAGAACAAGAAAAGCCTTGCAGGTGAGGAAGTTGTGGCTTAGCACTGGTGAGTTTACAGGCCAGAGTTTAGAAGCCAAAATTCTGGAAGCAAAATACAGGGAGAGAGGTTCACTGAAAAGCAGTCTGCTGACTGAGTTCCAACTAGTAGAATTAACTGTGTGTAGCTTAGCTCATGTGTTTGACACCTTTCTGGGTCTCTGCATTACTAATTACTCTCTCAGTGAGGAACCAACCCACTGTAAAACCCCTGCAGAAGACCCTCATTTAATGTAAATGGTCAGAGATTCATTTATACCAGAAGAAGATCTGACCAATAAACTCTGTTTGGTAGAAGTATTTTCACCTGAAGCATTTCCTCTAGAAAAACTCTTAAGAATTAATGAAAGAAGAGTGAAATTGGATATGAAATCGGGGGCACAATAAAAAAAGTTGTTCTAAAGTGACTCCCTGAAATAACATGAATATATATTTAGCTTTAGATAAATAGGTATTTAAGTTTCCATTGGTCTTCATTGCAGGTGCTACTGAAAAAATCCCACAGGAACAATCAGATTGTAGGGAAAAAAATCAAGTTTCAAAAACTGACCATAATGAGCATAGACAACTGAATATAATGAATAAAATTATAAAATAAACTCTATAATGCCAAAGGGGGGGGGGAAAGCTTGGACTATACGAATTTGGATCATCTGGTGCAAAGGCTGTAAATCCCACCACGGAAGCTAAAGAGCAACTCCTTAAATAATTGAATGAGCAGTTTGAAACAGACTGACTTGAAGAGGCCCCTGTGACTCAATAAATATGATTGTTTCTCCGGGTAACAATCTGGTGAAGCTGAAGGTGAATAAACATGTAGATTTGCAGAATTAGACAAAATTAAAAAAAAATCAGCTTTATATTGAAATAATCCTGTTTTTCACATTTGTTATGCAAAAAGGTATTACAGCTCTAGCACTATTTAGGACACTAGATAAAAAGTAGATAATTAGTAATAGTGGACTTAATTAGACTCATACCCTAAGGGCAGGAGAATGGATAAGTTACAACAGTTCTAAAGTTATATAAACTACCATTGTGACAAATACAGCTAATTAATACTAACATATTAAGGTCTAAAATTAACCTATTTATTTGGAAACACTTTGTATCTATGTATTAATTCTGAGAGTCCTAAGAGGGGAAAATAGCTTGTATCTCTAGCTTTATAGCAACAATTCCACAATAAGAAAGAATGTTATACCCATTTGATAAGGGCTTTTTAAAAAGACATTGTGTTAGAAAAAGTAAGATACTAAAAAATCTTTTGTTTTTAAAAAAAATCTTTTTACACAATCTGACATCTTTGTGCCTGAGCATTTTTAATTTAATCAGCCAGTAGCTCTCTAGAGCGAGTAGTAGCAGTTGTGGTAGTAAAAATCTCTCTTCCTCTTTCTTTTATCACAGAAGATTAAGTGTTTATGGCACAAGAGATCAAGAATAGCAAGAATCTTCGCGCTGTCTCTCTTGCCTCTGCGGTCCTCTACTTGTATAATAAAATGATGCTGTATAATATATGTATACACATTTAAGTATACTCATGATATAAAGTGAGTAATTTGTTTAATTAATTTTGATGTTAATGAGAGTACTCACAAAGGTTCTCTCATGCTTTAGAACATTTTCAACATATTTGCCATGGGATCCACAGCTTAAATTATAGTGGTATAGTTGGTCAAAGAAATTTCGTGGCTTTTTGTTTCATTTTATCTTTTGTCTCTCTCTCTCTCTCTCTCTCTCTTTCTCTCTGTGTAAAAATTAAACACACAAAACTATGTTAAAAAACATTATAACAGTCACAAAGTCAAGCACTCAAAAGTTGAGAAATGCTAGAGTTAATGTTGCCTATACAACTTGAATATTCCCCCTCCCCCAGTGCATATCCCTTATGATACAGTCTCTCTCAGATAAGAGTCTGATCTGAGAAGAAGCTGGGGTGCAGGGAGAAAAATGGGACTGGCTGTGCAAAGAGATATTTTGAGTATTCTTTATGGTACAGTCCAATTACATGGTCACATTTTTCTGCAGAACCTCTGCCTCATTCAGTGCACAGAATGAACAGTGATCACGTAATGAGCAGCTACTCAATGTTTTATTTATATTCATTGTTCAGTATATGGTCTTAGGCGTTATTTACTGCACACTATTCAAACCCTGCTCTGAAGACAGAGTTGTTAATTTCCTGATGGTCTTTCTATGGCACTCATAGAATCATAGGACTGGAAGGGACCTTGAGAGGTCATCTAGTCCAGTCCCCTGCACTCATGGCAGGACTAAGTATTATCTATTCTAGACCATCCCTGAGAGGTGTTTGTCTAACCTGCTCTTAAAAATCTCCGATGATGGAGATTCCACAACCTCCAGGCAATGTATGCCAGTGCTTAACCACCCTGACAGTTAGGAAGTTTTTCTCATCACTACTGTATCTGACTCCTTCAAAAACATCAATCACTATTTTCACAACACCCCTGTGAGATGAGGGGATTTTATTATTCACATTTTATAGAAGGAAAGCTGAAGAACAGAGAGATTAAGGTCAAGAGTTTCCACTAATTTGGGGTGCCCAGTGTGAGATGCCTAGGACCTGATTTTTTTCAGGGTATTTAGCATTATATTAGCACTTTATATGTTCAAAGCAGAGCTCCCATTGACTTCAGTTGCCGCTGTGAGTGCTCAGCACTTATGCAAATCAGGCCTCAGGGTCACAAGTTGGGCATCTAGAAAATGAGGAATGCACAATTAGTGACCACCTGTGAAATGTTTGGCTTAAGTGACTTGACGAGCATCAAACAGGAACTGTGTGGCAGAGATGGGGATAGAATCTAATTCTCCAGGTCAAAAATTAAACTATAGTAACCATGAGACTGTCCTTTCTCTTCCTACAATCCACTGCTTAATTCACTACATGCCTTCTAACTTCTGCAACATATCATGCTGGGCTCCCACAGACAGTCTTCTTCACTACATAACCCTGATTGATCTCCATAGCTGGTGCATCCTGTCCCCTGAATGAGGTAGGAGTCCTGTGGAAAAAATAGCATGTGATCATGTAATTGGACTGTACCATTAAGCATACCCAAAATATTTCTTTGCATAGCCAGTCCCATTTTTCTCCCTGCACTCCAGTGTCTTGTCAGATCGGGCTCTTCTCTTCCCCTGCTCCCCTACCTCCCACTGATTTCCTAGTCTCAGTTCCCTTTTCATCCCAAATCATTGGCTCACTTCGGTGTCTCCCCCCTGTCCCCATCCCTTCCCACACTGGCTCCCAGTCCCAATCTTCTTGGCCAAACAGGTCTAGTCTACCCTCCCTCCAAGTCACAGTTTCTCTCCTCCATCTCCAGTCTCAGTCTCACCAGACTCCTTGTCTCAATCTGTCCCTTTCCATCTATTCCTTTCCTTTGTATTAGCAAAGACTAATGAAAAAAAATAACACATTGACTTTTGTGTGGCTCCACTACACATATTGATAATGTATTCAATGTAAAATATGATACAAATTGGTTTTCTTATACAGCCTTCCATACAATATGGTCAGTGCACTTGAGGACTCATTGTCCATTCCATTACACATTCTCTTTAATAGAGTTATATGGGTGTAACTTCAGTGTAATGGAGTGGAAAATCAGGGCTATTATCTTCAGACTCTAGTTAATTTCAAAGTCTAAAACACAAGACTAGTTTAAAGTTTAAAATTATAAACTTTAAAATCTGGTAAACTGGCACATTAATCTAATCTAAAGTAGCTGTAACCTTCTTGGCTTTACAGTTTTCTGGATTCTATGTAGAGCTATTAGCTTTGAATTAGTCTCATTTGTAGGTGACAGATGCCTCATAGTTAAAGGGGAGGGAGGGATGGCCTTGAAGTTACAGTAGAAATCTCATGAGATCAACACTTCTTCTGTTTTGGGTTTCAACCTCATGAAGTTTTGATACCATTGTATACAAACCGTAATGAGAGTGCTGTTTTTAAAATGAGCCCAGAAACCCAGCCTAAATCTGGATCCCTCTTCCTTAGCCTATCTCAGATTGTAGCATTGCCCAGAATATATAAAGTTAGTCAGAAAATGTGGTGAATTGTTGCCACCTAATGAAATCAATTGGTACAACACCCATGACTACTAGGTCCAGTGATGCAGCAGCTGACCAACATATGACCTTTCAAACAACCTGTGAACGTTATTTTGACTGTGCTGCCATTTAGTTCATTGGCAAGCTCCCTTTGATAGCTATGTTGAGAGATCAAAATTGCCTTTGCTGCTGCCAAACTCCCTGAGCTTCCGTGTTCTGTTTAACATCATGTGTTTCACTCAATTCAGCAGAAGCGTAGCCTATTGAAACCAACTTAAATTAAGGTCGCTAAAGGGGTGCACGGCATACCCCTGCGTATCCGGTCCCTGGGTCCCACTCCTAACAGACTCAGGGGCACTCCAAGCTTGTTCATCATACATGCTCTTTATTTGTGTCCATTTCCCACCACCAGTTTCCTACTGTATACAAGCTATTTACAGTGGCTTGGCCTAACACAGGCTTGGTCAGCAACAGAATTGCAGGCTCTTACTGCTCTCTCCCTCAGCCAGCTTCGCTTCGCTTCCCCTCCCCCTCGTCTCTGCTCCCTCTTTCATTCACTTCCTCCCAGCCTTATAGCTCCTACCTAATGAGGCTGGCAGGTGCAGTCAGTGGTTAGGCAAACCTAGGCTATTTACCTAACCCCAATCCATTTCCCCTGATTGGGGCTGGAGTGGCAGGAGCTGATTGAGGCTTCCCCAGCAGTGCCCTGCCACAGTCACATATTAATTGGTCCAAATGACTCTACATACATTACAGGAAGGGGATGAAGCTCTTGGATGGGTTCCAAATTAATTCATCTCTTCTGAATATGTAGAATTTTTGTGAAATATTGGTTTTATTTACTGTGGTCAAAGATGAATGAACTCCACAGATTCTCTGCTCAAAAAAAAAAATGTGATTTAAAAAAATGTTTTACCATATGTGGTCACTAAGCTTTACACAGGAACACAGAAGCGTACAAAGCTCTTGCTACTCTTCCCAATGAGCAATAGTATTGCAAGCCCTGTTCAGGAGCAAATAGAGAGAACCAGCTTTCAAAGTGAAAACTATGACAATTGCATTATGGGAGGTAAGGAAAGGGCAAGTGGGGCAAGGGATTGGTTGGCTGAGATTTCAGGCAAAGGTGCACACAGGTGGGTTGGAATTAATTCACAAATGTGTAGAAGTTTATTGGGAGGTGTGGTGGGGAGGGCAAGAGGGCATCATATGACAAGTCTAATTAGTGGGGGGTCACTGAGATGCTTGTGCAATACCAACTGCCATTTATCGATGTCATTGACTCAGCTGACCAGCAGGTCCTTCATGTGCCCAAAGACTGAATAGTTTTAAAAAATTGGGAGAAAACAGCTATGTTTGTACAGCTGGCAGGAGCACTGGGACACATTCCGTAAACAGGGACTCTCCAGGTTTTCAGCGACACAAGAGCCTTATCCAAAGCTTCCATTTGCTTCATTGCTTTTTGGATCAGGCTTATGGTGACCTAAGGGGCAGATAACTAACAGCAGTGTATTCCATAAACCAGAATGGAGGCCAGTTGTCAGATCATATTGTCAAATGGCAAATAAATGTATTGCCTTCTGAATGCCAAACGCTGCCTTCGTCTCCCCCACGGACACAGAAGGCCTGAAATGCAGAGGAGTGTCACATTTCCACAGTGCAACAGGAATAAGCCATGTAGAAGCTGTGCCAAAAGGACTCCATACCCACCTTCTCCACAGTACTTTTCTGTATGGCATCCACTGCTCCGCAAATCCACAGACCTGGACCCTTCCCATAGAGGATTCACAGGGGCCCTCAGATGTCGCTACAACCTATAGTCAGAACAGAATTCCTTTGGAATAACTCCATCCCAGACTGGGAAGAAGGTAATTATATCCACTTTTCTCCAAAAATATCAAAAACCAACCAATCAGCAACAAAACCTGTGAGGTCTTTTGTGCAGTCTCTTTATTCAGACCATTTTCAGACTAATGGTGGGGGGAGGAGGGAAAGGCAGCATTTGGCTCTGAAACACTAAGTAAGCATTCAGTTCCTTTATACTTTATGGATGAGATTTTCAAAACCATGCAGGGCAGGCCTAACTCTGCTCCAGTTTTAGTCAGTGATAAAATTTCTATTGACTTCCAAGAAATCAGAGGTAGGCCAACAATAGGAAGTTCTGAAAGCCCACATAAGAGTGGCCACATTGGGTCAGACCAATGATCTTCTAACAGTGGCCAGTACCAGATGTTTCAGAGGGAATGAACAGAACAGGGCCATCATCCAGTGATCCATCCCCATCATCCAGTCCCAATTTCTGGCAGTTGGAGGTTTAGGGACTCCTGAAACATGGGGTTACATTCCTGACCTTCTTGGCTAATGGCCATTGATGGACCCATGAACTTATCTAATTCCTTTTAGAACCCAGTTATACTTTTGGCCTTCACAACAATCCCTTGCAAAAAGTTCTATTGCTTCACTGCATTGTGTGAAGAAATACTTACTTATGTTTGTTTTAAAACTGCTGCCTATAAGTATTTCATTAGATGACCCTTGCTTCGTGTGTTATGTGAAGGGGAAAATAACTCTTGTCTATTTACATTCTCCACATCATTCATGATTTTATAGACCTCTATCATGTCTCCCTTAATTGTCTCTTTTCTAAGGTGACCAATCTCAGTCTTTTTAATCTCTCCTCATGTGGACGCTGTTCCATAACCCTAATCATTTTTGTTGCTCTTCTCTGTTGTTCTTCACTTTTTCCAGTATTTTTAAGATGCAGTGACCAGAACTGCATGCAGTAATCAAGGCATGGGCATACGTATGATGTATATATAGTGTCATTATGAGATTTTCTCCCTCACCCCAACCAATGAATTTTCTAGTCCACATTTTCTAGGAAAGATGTCTGGAGGAGAAGGTTGGAAATCTTTTTCAAGCCAAGCATTCCATTCTGTGCCTAATTCAGAACTTTTTAAAGTCCATGGCATAAATCCCATTGACTTCAGTTTTATTAGATTAAACTCTCTCAGAAAGTCAGAAAACAGCACACATGGCATTGTTTCAATGTGGCCATTCACAACTAACCAACTATGTTCAAATGTAAAATACCATTAAATTGTGGCTGGAAGCTGTGGTGTGACGAATTCATACTAAAATTTAAGCACAAATTTCAAGAGTAGTTAACACTTATAACAACTTATCTAGGGGCCTGGTGTACTCCCCATCATTCGAACACTTTTTAAATCAAGGTTGAATGTCTTTCTAAAAGACATATAACTCAAAGAGAAGTTACAGGCATGGTCCAGAAATTACTGAGTGAGGTTCTCTGAGCCTATATTATGCAGGAGGTCAGACTGGGTGGACATAATGATCTCTTCTGGCCTTAAAACCTTTGAAGGACTAAAATAATCATAGTTAGAGCTGGTAGCACTGCCTGTTATTATGGTTGCTAGACACTTCCCACATAACACCCTGTTTTTGATTGCTTATAACTTTGTGAAACTTTAACTGTTTGGAATGTAATTTTCCATGTGGAGTCTCTGCCTCTGGCTGCTGCTGATTTATTTCACAAAAAATGGTCCAGCCATTTTTGAGAATGAAGCTAGGGATTTTTTTTTCCGGGGGTGAGGGAGGTCCATGGTAAATTCTGGCAACTTTTTCTTTGAGAATCTCTAGCATCCCCCATGTTTTGGAGCTGGACCCTGAAATTTGGCATGGGCTGGCCCTTAATGGCAGGGACAACCCTTTTGCCATCCCCATGAAAATGCTCTCATATATGGCTAAGTTATGAGGCTTTGAAAAAAAATCACACTTTGTACAGGCTTAGTATAGACATCACAGTTTGTAGCTGCTAAATTTCTTGAAGATTCCCACTGAACTTGATATGCTCCAGACCAGGGGTGAATAGGACTTTCCATGCAATTGCAGCTCTGGGCTGCTATTGGACATGCCGAGTCTGGATCTGGGAAGAGAAGCAAGAGAAGGAAACCTGCCTCACCTGCACTATCAATGACCTCTTCTGGGGCCTCCCAGCATGGAGAAGGAAGCCACCTGTTTTGAACGTAGAGAGGATAAGTGCTTTACCTAATGTGGGGCAAGGGGAGTAGATTGGAACAAGGAGCCTGGATGCGGAGACTGAAGCTCAGGGTTGGCATGGGGGAAAGGAAAACTGGGAGTTTGGGAGGAAGGACGGGCTGGGGGATGAGACTGGGACCTGGGACTGATACTGGGACTAAGATCCAGGGATGGTGAGACTGTGACTGGCTGGACAAGGAGAATGAGCCAGCGAAGGAAATGGAGGGTGTATAAACTGTGAGCCATTTGATGGTGGTGGTGAGATTGAGATCAGATGAGGAGCTATGGGGACAAGAAGACTGAGAATGAGAAGCAAAGGAATGGAGGGGGAGGGAAGGAGATGGATCTGATGGGGGGTTGAGGTGCAAGGGAAAAGCTAGGACTAGCTGGGTAAAGAGATTAGGACAAGGACCTCTAGGGGGCGGGAGGAGGAAAGAGACGCTGAGTTTGGGGAAGAACTAGGGAAGGAGACAGGGACCGGGAGACAGTGTGGATGGGAATGTGGGCGGGGTCTATCAATTGCAGGTCAGGGTTTGGAGAGAGAGAGAAATCAGATGAGGAGCTTCAGGAGGGAAGGAACTGGGGCTGGCAATTGGGAAGACATTGGGACAGAGAGTCCAGAGGAGTGAGATTAGGAAACTGGGATGAGAAACCTGAGGAATGAAGACTAGGACTGGAAAGACAAGGTGAATAGGACTGTGATGAGGAGCTAGGGTGGGGACTAGACAAGACTAGGACAGGAACAGGTTGGAGGGGAAAGATTAGGGATAAGTTGGAGGTGTTGGACGGTAGAAAGGGTCACATTGTGGGGTGGGGAGAATGGGCAGAAGAGTGTATACCTTCTAGAACACACTCCCCTCTAGAGTCTGGAATGCAGTCCAAGATTCCTGAGTCTCACCATTCCTCTGCTGTCAGCAAATATCTGTGAAACCCACTGGCAAAATGTCCCATCCCCCACTTCCACTGTGCCACACAGAAGACAACAGCCTGCTACTGCTGTCACATATTCGGTTAGCTCAAGTGGCTGAGGTCTGTGTCATGATGGAATTTCTGTTTTTTTTTTTCAGTTTGCTTTTATAAACACCTAGGAAATTACACACAAAAATACTACATTAAAGGAACATAACTAAGGCTGCAAAGTCAAACACTCAAATTAGAATATGATAGAATGAAAGTTACCTAGCAGGAACGAAGTTCCCATGGTAAAGGAAGTTGAATGCTGCCCGGGGAATTGAATTATATTCTTGCCTGAGCCACAGAGTTCCTATGTGATGCTGGTCAAGTCACGTAAACCAAACTTTTTACACGTAGTTACTAACTAACTTAGGTTACAAAAAAACCTTCACAGAGGTTTTTTTTTTTAGGCCTGGGGCAAAATCTGAATCTGAGCCCTCCAACCCTTCCAAAAATATTACCCTGAGGGTAAGCCTGGGGGGAGAAGTTGGAGAGTGAGCTCACGCTGCAATGACAGCTCCTGTCCTGCAGGTCTGGGTCTGGATTCGCAGTCCAGGAGTCGCAACTTGGCATGCCGAGTTGCAGCACTATTCAGCTTTAGCCTGGCTACCCTCAGTCATCATGAAAACTCAGTTTGTGAACTCTTAAATGAGGGGGACCAGGGCAAACTGCCCCTCTCCTCCTCCCAGGTGGCCCTTATTGTGTGGTCCTTATTATCTGGGTGCGTGTGTTGAGGTGCCTTGTGATCTGGATGCCTGTGATCTGATTTGCACAAGTGCTGAGCACTCACAGCTCCAGCTGAAGTCAATGGGAGCTGTACTCTGAACATATAAATTGCTATATAATGCTAAGTTCTCTAAAAAAAATCAACTCCTACATGTCTCAAATTAGGCAAAATCAGTGGATACTTTTTACCTTAATTTTTCTGTGCCTCAGTTCCTTATCTGTCAAATGGGGATGATAATACCCAGTCTTCTCCCAGGGAAGTTGTGCAAATAAATTAATGATAATTAGTTAATGAAGGGCTTGAGTAGTGTAGTGATGAGAGCCATAGAAAAGCCCAGGAGGAAACTGATAATTCTGTCTTCAGAGCAGAGTTTGACTAGTGTGCTGTAAATAAGGCCTAGGGCCACACAATTAACAATGAGGATAAAACAAAATATTGAATTGCTGCTCATTAAGTGAGCACCGTACATTCAGTGCTCTGAAAGAGGCAGTGGTCTGTGAAAAACAGTATGTGATTATGTAATTAAAGACTGCATCATAATGCATACAAATACAGGGACAAATCAAGGTGGCACAGACAAACTAAATGCTGGCATTTCCTAACATCTGATTGCTTGACTTTGCAACCTTATTAAAGTTTTTGAGAGAGAGAGAGGGAGAGAGAGAGAATGTGAGTGTGTGTGTGAGAGAGAGAGTAATAATAATTATACAAAACCTTATTCACAGCTCATTGAAGTTAATGGAAAAACTCCCATGCACTTCAGTGGGCTTTTGATCAGGCCCATAATTAAATTAAAAGAAATCAGTATGTATGTTGACATTCTGTATTCTTGCCATTTCCAACTAGGAGCATTAATAAATGCTGATAGTTCTCCAATTTCCTGTTAAAGGTTTGAGCCCTGATGCTGAAAACTTCTCCACTTTGAGATGCATTGAAGACTGTGGCGCTCTGTGTGAGGGACTGTCTGCACGGAGCAGCTAGGCAAATCAGGCTCCTAGGCCTTGATCCTCCAATTGATTGTGTGATGATGCATACAGCTGTTTGGAGCCTTCATGATCAAATACAGCAAAACATATTTATTTTAAAGAGTGCCTAACTTTGTACAGCAACATTCCTCATGGAGAAAGAGAGAGAGAGTGTGTCTGAATTTTCCAAGTAAATTATTTGTTGTGAATTACTTGCTACCTAACACTTGCTTATCATTCCACCCAGATACAGAAGTAAACAAATTATTAATAAATAATTTAACTAAATTATTGTTCAAAAATATTTAGAAATTTCAATAAAACCTAATTTTGTTAACTGTATCAGTCTTTGACCTTAGATTATGTTTAACCCAGGATATGGTAATTAGTCTTTAAGGGCCCGAAGGTGCCAAACTTTATGTGGCATACCTACCTATGCAGACAGTTCTATTGATTTTAATGGGATTACTTATAGAGTAAGGTACTATCCAGTATTAGAAAAATGGCACAGTCTAGTCGCAAGCAGGAAACACTCTCAAATTATGATCTAGTGGCTAAGTCATCAGGGGCCTGATTCAAAGCCCATATTAACATCAGTGGTGTTTGAATCAGGCAATTGTTCTATATGACCTCAATCACCTCATATGATTTTATGACTCCAATAACCTCATTGTGTGGGACCTGAAAATCTTTTAATGTACTTATCCTTACAGTGCCCATGTGCTGTAAGGAAGTATTGTTATCCCCATTTTACAGATGGAGGAACTAAGGCACAGAGAGACTAAGAGCATGTCTAAGCTGTGATTAAAAAATCCCCGTAGCACTGAGTCTTCGAGCTTGGGTCAGCGGAATCAGACCAGCAGGGCTCTAGATGTGGGGTTACAAAATTGCACTGTAGACATTAGTGCTTGGACTGGAGCACAGCAGCTCAAGACCCATGAACCTGAGTCAGCTGACCCAGGCCATTTATCACAGTGTAGACATCCCCTGAATTACTTGTCCAACATCACACAGTAAGTCTGGCAGAGCTGGGAATCAACCTTAGTTTCCCAAGTCTGTCTAGTACCCTAACCACTAGATCATCCTTTCTCTCATGGGTACTGTTTCTAGCTCTGGTTTCAGACTTGCTGCATGACCTAGCTAAGCAATTATATATTCCCCAGTACCATGGGATTTGAACACTTTGGACAAATCCTTTAAGGGACATTGTGTAGCTAGAATAATTCATGAAAGTTTCTAAAGCACTTTGGCATCTTTGATTGGAAAGGGCTGTATCATAGCAAAGCATTAAGTACAGTGCCTTGTGCACTAGTGCTAATATAGGAGCAAAGTAGAATATTGGCAGGGTGTGGGATTGAACAGAAAACATGTTTAAAAAATTCAATAAACATTTTGTATTGAAGAAAATTGTGCCTTAATGGCTGAGAAAAGTATTAGGAAATTTTATCAGTAATTACAGTGTGGAAACTGCCAATGCATGAAAAGAAAATCGAGCTTCCTTCAGATACTTATCACTGGTGTTTAGAATTGTTTGCCCTGAAGTTACCTTTTTAATTATTGTGCAGATCTTTCAATTAAATGTTGGGGTATGAAAATTAAGTGACAATTTTAGTTGTTTCTGAAGCAGACCTTAAGCTATACTATTGAAATCACAGTCATAGGAAGTGGGAGAATTTTTGTCTGTTGTCCTAATTATATAAGCTCCACTCTCTTAGAAATATTGGGAGAGTTGACAAAAAGGGTGACGCAAACAGTGTCTACAAGTGATTAATGCGATAATAGCTAATATTGAAAATGTAGTTGAAGTCCTATCTCTCCCTCTCACAAACTACTGTTTAAATGAAAAATTGCCAGTAATATCAGTTGACATTCCTCCCCCTGCCCCCAGTGTTCAGTTCTCAATCCACATTTTTGCTGGCTGATGTAGTGAGATTGGTAGGCAAATGAGGCATTTTTGCTCCAGCTTGCTGAGCATCTCTGTTTTGGATGTATTTCAGACCTTTTGGAAATGTAGAGCTATTCGCCATGGGAAATGAAGGAATTCAAACTATTCATCTTACCCTTTTAGGAAAAAAAGGTCTGTTGGTCTGTTTCCCCCACCAACGCTTTTCAGGGATATTATGTTGGAGAAGATTAGAATAATTTTAATTAAATAACTATCAGCTTGACAACTCTGCTTTCTCTTTTGTGACCTTTACAATATTTATGTCATCTTTGCCTGTTTTTAATCGTCGTCGAGTGCCCTGTAGGTTTGCTGAGTTCACTAAGATTTGTGGCTTTTCTGCCATTATCACAAACATGACTAAATGATTCTGACCAGTTTGGAGGGGCGGTTGGGGAAATGACAGAAGTCAGAAAAATGATACTACTCTTTACTTAACAATGCATGTTTTAAGCGGATAAGTCATCTGATACTGTAGGTGTTAATATAATGTTTAAGGAAATGTATTATCTAATTTAATCAGGAAAACATACAGTTCTGATCAAAAATATATTTTTTAATTTCTCATTCAGTTGTTCTTCTCTATGGGCTGGGATTCAAAAGAGAAAATAATAAATATTTCCATTTTTTTTCTTTTTAATTAGTCCTTTAAAGTTAGGGCTTGCAGTCTCTAGGTTACTTTCTTAGCAGCAGCCTGGTACAGAACCATCTCCCCTTTGCTATGCTAGACCTTTCTGCCTCTGCTTCCTTCTCTGTACTCTCCCCTTTATAACAGGTCTTGTTTCCCCTATTGGTTTCAGCTATGTGTGCCTGTTTCCATAACTGGCAGGTCTGGCAGCTGCACAGGGATATAACCAAGCTGTTTCTTGTAAATGGGGGTGGGGGGGAGGTTCTCCTCCCTTCTCTGTCTAAGATTAGTATGGGGTTGGTAGACCCCATTACACTTGGAGTAAAATTGTACAAGTTAACACTACTGGTGTTAACTACTACATGATTTATGCCCATTGGGGAGATTGCTGTAATCCTTAAACTCTGTGGGAATTGCAGAGCAGCTCTGCTGTCTCTCACTGCCTGGATTTGGGAGGGCTCTGTAACCTTGACCAACTATAGAACTCCCCTGCACACACCCCATTTACTTGCGTTGTGCCCAAAGACCAGTATATGGCCAGAGGTCCATATACTCTGAGAGAGTTAAACATTGATTTTGCCTTTATTAGTTTAAAAAGAAAAAATATAGAAACTAGCTGTTGGTCTTTGACATGTCTTAGCAAGAGACATTTCATTTTGTCAATCTTTAGTATTAAAATATAAAAATAGTGTGCAAGTGTGAGCATTGAAATATTGGATTTTCTGGATGTTATGTTGCTTAGCAATGCAATAAACCTTTATAGCTAGACAGAAATTTTCCCTTAGTAAAATTGCAAGTTTAAATTTAAAAGGCTTAGTTGTAGTAGACTGAAATTGTTGGGAAACTCTAAATCTTTGTGTCAATAAATTTGAGTAGCTACTTCATTTTCAAGTGGATTAAAATTAAGTTTTTGATATATCATTTGTACAAAATCTCAGAAATAAAAGAAGTTATAAAAAAAGCAGTGCTCCGCAAACAAGTGTTTGGATACCACTGCAAATTAATTAATACCCTGGAATACATGATCTTCAAATGAAGCAAGTTACATAAATAAGAGATGTAGTAAAGGAATGAATTATCCCCAAATGTTATAGGTGAAACTTGAACAATCCCCTATCACTTTGTGAGCAAAAGAATTTTCAAAATCAAACCACTGCTATTCCTGATGCTGGTAATATTCTCTCAGAATGGAAATAATGTGTTCAGAGATAATGACCCCAGTAAACATGCTCTCACTTGAGTACCATACAAGTTGCAAATGCCTGAGGGGCAGTAGCCGGGGTGTCCTTGAATAAAAAGAAATACAGTAGTCTAACCAGAACATGATAAAACCTTGTAGAAGGTACTTAGCATGTGTTGCTTGTTCAACCTGGAAAAGTTTCCTGAGATGGTGGTAAAACAGTTTCACAATCTGATTTAGTATGAGTCTCAATACATAATTTCCCCCGCCCACACACACACATTTATATAGTAGTTTTCATACTGAATAAATCTCACAGCACTTTACATGGTACAGTATATAGAGCAATCACTTCACTGACCACTGAAATGTAACCATCTCAAGGGTGGAAAGCAGCAACTATATAACATTGCACACACACACACAATACACATCATTTTAAGAAGTTTGAGGCCCATAAACCACATTATAAAACTCTTCCACAGGGTGCATCAGATTCTTTCTCTTCTTCTTGCACGTACAAGGCATTTACTCACCAAGCAGTGCCTCATAAGGACCCTCTCACAACAGCAGTAGCTGCAGGAGGTAATCATGCTCTTTCCCATTGTTGTATGTAAAGATAAGTGTAATGTTACTAGGATGAAATAGCAATGCTAAGACTCTGCAGATGTCCAGTATGCATTAGGTGTTTACAGAATGCTAGTGTTTCCAAGCAGATTCAGTTTGAGTTGGGTGTTCGTGCAGTTCAAAGTGAGTGCATCTCTCCTGACAAATCTGACTCTTGATTTTATTTATTTACTAACTAAATGTTGCATGATGTGAAAATGGAACAGAGCCAAAGATGCAGAAAGTTAATGGACTTTTTTTATTCGTTTTAAGGAACAGAGCAGGCAATGATGATGTAGCAGGCCCAACTGTGTTGAATGTTTACAATTCTTTTACATAGGAGAAAGAAAGGACACCGAGGATTTGGGGTAGAGTAAGAATAACTTCAGATATAATGTAATGATTACAGCATAATCCCAGGAAAAAATATTAAAAAAATTGTGAGACCTTTGTTTTTTTCATTTTTATCTGAAAGGCAACAAAATTATAGTTAAATGGCAAGGTACGAGAATTTATATAAATTGTACACATGGTATCCTTTAAAGTACAGGAATCCAGACCTCGTTAAATGGATAGTAAGGACCATAATCTATGAAAGTTAAAAATGTAAGAAGGAAAGTAGAATGAATGGGAAATGTATAGAGCAAATAACCAAAAAAGCAAACAAGAAGTTATTTAAGTATATCAGAAATAGGAAGCCTGCAAGTGTGTCGGTTTATTGTTTGGGCTATCAGGTAGCAATCAAAGAACAAGCTAAACTATTTCTTTGCATCAGCCTTCACAACAATTTTGTGGAGATACCTACCATAATTACTTTTTACAAGCAACAAGGATGAGGCACTATTAGAGTTAGTGGTGTTTAAATAAAAAACAAGACAACAAGGCCCAGGACCTTGAAACAAGTCATCAGCTTTCATCAAATAATTCTGAGGAACTAAAGCATGACGTGGCAGAGGTAACAAGAACAAAAAGAAGTAATCTATTTCTAAAATTGACTACATTGGAGGACTGGAATAGGCAATGTAGTCCCTATCTTGATAAAGAACACTGGGAATTACAGACTAGTGAACCTTGCTTCAGCACCAAGTAAATAATCTGAAACAAAACTTGAAGATACAGTAAACTTCTAGTACGACACTTATATGAATGTGATTAGATAGTGACAAAATAGCATGTCATCTTTGTATATATACAGTATTTTTTTTCAATCTATTGCAATTCTTTGAGAGTCAATAAAGTTCAAAAGCAGATAAAGGATAATGGATAGATATAATTCATTTGGACTTTTTATAAAGTGTTGATGAAGTCTCTAACAGGAGGCTATTAAAGAAATTAAATAGTCACTGGGTAAGAGGCAAAGTCCTGTCAAAGCCATGTATATGGATTACGAGAATATCCTGTGTTGCTATAACAGGGATTGAAAAAACAAAACACCCGAAGTTTAAAAGGCAAATAAGGCCTCATGCTTCAAACATGAGTCAAGCTCTTTCTGATGGGTATTAGGAAGAAACTTTCCTGATGGGAAGTTTATTCCATAATTGACTGGCCTTAAATATGTGAATTTGGGGAAATATGTGACTCCCTACCAACTTAAATTTGTTGAGTGAAGGAAATGAATATATCTAAAATTCTAGGATAGCAAGTCTCTAAGTGTAACAGATCAAGGAGAGAGTCTTAATTGATGTTCATTCTCTTCTTATTTTGTCTTTCGTGTTTGTCCTATTTATTTTATTTCTGCATCATGTGCAACAAACAAAACTACAGTTCAAATAGTTCACAATAATGTACAAAAAGATTTAGGGCTGCAGCAGAGTGGGGAATCTCGGCCTGCGAAAACTACAAGGTTTTACCCTATCACGAGCCCAAGACCCCAACGCCAGAATCCCAGGTCTTTGACCTCTGGGAACCATTCATTTTATTCTCTTAACCACACTGGAAACTGGCCCCTTATAGGGGGCAGTGTGCGAGGTCTCAGCTGAGTCTTGGGAATAGGCTGAGAGCCTACCCAATGTTATGGGTTATATGGTGAGGAGCCTTGTAAACCCTACAATGGAACCAATTGAATGCCTAATATAGGAGATCATGAGTGATGGGTGGGTGTTAAAAGTTGTGTTAAAAGTTTAATGAACGTGGTGGCCTGTTGCTTAATTCCATGCATGAATCAGTCCTCATTTTGTTGCTGTCACTGTGCCCTCATCAAAGATACAGGGTCTGATTTCTAGAGGTGCTTAGTACCCACACTCCAAATTATATCAAATAGGAGCTTGCACAGTATCTCTGCACATCACCCATACAGTTACTAAAAAAAAGATGGGGAAAAGATTAAGATCCATGAAATTAAATACAGAAGTACTACAGACATTCCATATACTTACTCTGTCTTTTGATAATCAGTTAATCATATATTGTACATTGAAAAACAAGGTTCATACACTCTGAAAGACGATTACTTCTGTCCAAATTTGCTAATTCACTCACACTGCAATATCATTTGTTTAAGGACAAGAAGGTTTTCCAATTTTGTAGTAATAATATTTTAGTCATTATTACAATCTAAATATAAACTTTTAGCAGGCTTGGATATATTTTTAATCAGATGGATCTTTCTAAATACGCATAATTTGTGATCTCTATCTAGATCAATGCTCAGGGTTAATTTTTTTTACAATTCCAGCTGTTGCTATTCTCTTTCATTCCTACCTCTCCATCCTACTTGGTGGCTGGCAACTTTGGGGCCTGGAGGGAAAGATAGAATGACTGGATTTGTTTGAGCTTGCAATCACGACACCTTATTGAAGTATTAGTATTGGAGTATTAGCTCATACTTCATTTTATCCCATCTTTTTTCATCTACTCTAGTATTGTGATCCCCACTTCAAACTTGTCTTGTCTTTCTATTATAGTTGTATTTTCATTGATGTATGTATAGATTACAAAAAAAACCCACCAAACACCCCTTTAAAAGAATATTAAGATTGCAAAGTCAAGGTCTCAAAGGATAGGAAATGATTTAAGGTTGCTTCTGAAAGTCTGATCCCAAGTTTCTCAAGCTAGGCACCCAGAAAATGAGGAGCTCACAGTTAGTGTAATAGCCAATACACATCTTCCAACTTCTGCAATACATGAGGGTAGGGGTGCTACACAAAACAGCCTCATTCACTACACAATTCTTATTCATTCCCTGAATACCATCTATTGTGTAGACTGAATGATGCATGTTTCCCATGGCAAAATATGAGATTGTGTCACAATGCATTTGCCCAAAGAAGCCAAATTAAGGTTTTCAAGCAGCATTAATTCTGGCATTTTCTAACCGTTGAGTGCTAAGATTCCAGAGTCTTTTAATGTAAGTATTAGAGCTGAATGGAGGATGAAAATTCCACTCTGTGAAGGATTTTGAGATTTCAAAATTCAAAACATTCACTGCATTCCTCATTTGTAGTAGCTATTTTTCAGTAACATGAGCTGTTTATATTATATTTTGGAATCTTGGAATAATTGATTCAGTTCTAAAATTCTTCTTTCTATCCATTCCAGCCATTACAGATTCTTACTGTCCACTTTCAGAGCTGGAATTTTATTTGTTATATATATTTTAAGGGAAGGGGTGATTGTGTGTGTGTGTGTGTGGGGGGGGGTGTTGTTATTTTCATTTTGTTGTTTTGGTTGAGGTTAGATTAGTTTAGGTTAGGTTAGTTTATAGTTTATAAAAGCCTTTGGCATTTTTTTCCCAATAACTATTTTCCAGATAATTAAATTCCCTCTAGTAAGTAAAGGTGAAGCAAATATCAATTCAGAGGTGATGGGGGGGGGGGGACCTCAAGTCACTGGGGATTTTCCATGAGTTCTTCTTTCTAGGGTTGAAGCATATAGATCAATTAACAACTCAAAAATGAAAGTGAGAAACATGTTTTTTCTCCAAAATGTCCAGACAATCTAATTTTGCAGACAACTGAGAAGGAAACAAAAAATCTTAAACTGTAACTAGCCATTTTCAGAAAATGTGTTTATTAGAAACACTTAGACTAATTTATTTTTGGACTTTGCTACCTAGAAGCAGGTGGAAATATAGTTGGACAAATATCCGTTTGTAACTTAATAAAACAAACAAACATTGCAGCTGTTAAGCATCAGTGAAACGCTGAGTTAGAATAGAAAATACTTTAATATCTGTAGGGTTGTTTGATTTGCAGCAACTTATTCTGAACAGATTCATGCAGATGGATAACACAACACTCCCATAACGAAATTCCCTACATTGAGGTCCTGTAAGGTTTGGTCTTCATTTTAATGTTATTTTGCTTCCCTTTAGAGCCTTGAATGAATGCCTCCCAATGTACTTGACCCATCTTTTCTTACCACACTTCCGTAATTGTTCATTTAGATTTCTGTGCTCCCAGAAACTTTGTGCCTCCCTGCCTGCTTTTAGGAGCTGGTTCTAGTATCAGACCTTGCTCATCTCCTCAACTATCATCTCCATCACCAAGGTCCAAAACAACATAGCCAAACCAGTGCATTAAGTCAGGCTTAGAGAGATTTAAACCATGAGATTTAAAAAATAATAATTTGGAGGTTCTTTTTATTTGTGTTCTGGTTTTTTGAGCCTTGAATTTTTTTCTGCAGATGTGGGGCCTTGCAACTTACTTTTTTTAAAAAATGAGAGCCGAGATTTCCCTCAATTACTGACTCCTATTCTATATTGGTTCTTATTCTGCCCTCATCTTTTAGCATCAGAGCACTTTACAGGAGTGCAGTAAGCAACATGCAGTGGAAAAATTGTGTGTGTAGTGCAGTGTTTAGTCTTTGTAGGTTTTATTTTTAACAGCAACAAACATATAGCAACATATTAGAGAAGGCAAGCTTGAAGATGTGTGCCTTGCACTTGGAATGGATGTTGGTGATTGTCTTGGTTGTCTTTAGTTCCTGTGGAGTTTGTTTTATAGTCTCACACCAGGCCCCGGGAAACCTCTGTCTCTTGCTTTATCCTTGGATAGAAAGTTGCATTGTGCCTGAGGGGTGGAGTTGTTGAACATGGTCCTCTTCTCAGAGGTTTAAGTGATATTTCTTGTTGGCTTGGCCATTGAGCACCTTAAAGATAAGGATCAAGATCTTGGAATGGAATGGAGTTTCCTAGCCAGATAGTAGAAAGTGTTATCTAAAAGTATTAAACTGCAGACTAATTTGACCACTTGTGGGTATGTCATCAACTGTCATGACTGTAAATTGCATAACTTTCACTTTGCTCAGTTTCTGCTTCAACCAGCTATTCTTCATCCATGACCTATTTTCATCTCCAGGAACTATGGCTTTGAGAAAAACACCAAATATTATGGGACTCATGATAAAATCATGAAACTTGGCAACACTGCTCCAACAATAGGCCATGGCTTAAAACCATTGTCAAGCCCTAAGTATGATATGAGGCAGAATACTGCATGACACAAGATTCTCACATCAGACTTCCAGGACAGGACATTTTACTTTTCCTTGTTATCATATGTATTGATGCATTAGATCCTTGATGTAGCTGCTTAGGTTATAATAGCAAAACAATGGGGCCATTGCAAAGGAAACAAATGCTGTAATTATTTCAGGCTTGAATAGTCTCCTTGTAGGGAGCAATGCCAGTATGCTTCGAAGAGCTCAGGAGCTAGGCGAGGCTATGCATCTATTGCTGCACCAGCCTGCTCTGCAGGCTATTGTGCATGTGTGGGGAGCGAGGAGAACAACGGCCCAGCTTCCTCCCCACACTTGCTCCCTTTGTTTGGCATGTTGTGTATACCCAGGGGAATAGGTATACAGCAATCCTTGTACTCCCTGGAATGCAAGGACTGGAATTCTACTTGGCATTAAATAGGCATGTTTTAATGGTGTGTAGAGGAGCCTTCTCCCCTTTCCCCCCTACAAAATACATACACGGAATACCAACAAATGAGCTAAGATGCAATGGCCCTTGTATCCTAGAAGAGTTTTCCAGATATGCTTTTTATTGTGTTAATATGTTACCCAGAGTATCAGTGAAACGGAGACACCAAAGAATAAAATGTTGTGGTGATATGAATGAAAATGGGAGCCTGTCCCTGAATACACAGACCAATAAAAGGACAGATAGGGCAATTTTGATAGTGTATTGACAGGAAGTGGCTAAAGCTGCACCTGCTTACTTGGGGAAAGATTAATGTAGAGGATCAAGCTTGATATTGTCATAACCTTCCTATATTTCTAGGTACAAACAAAGCTTTTATTTTTGTTGTTACTTTTATTGTCAGTTAAGTGAAGTTTCCAGTCCTCTCTAATCTCCACAAGTATTTTAATCTTTCTCAGAGTTTGTGTGGTTTTATCTTTGGCACCTTTGGAAACCAATTAATACCACTAAAATGTATGATGGGTATGACATGGATAATCATTGAAACTTTGTCCCTGAAGTACTTTACTACTGATATGCTTAGTGTTTTATATGTAAAACTTTCAATTAGTAGGCCAAATTGTGCCCTTACTTACACCCACGTAATTCCTTTGGACAGAAGTGGGCAAAAATTGGGTTGGAATTGTTCTGTGTGTGTGTGTGTGTGTGTAAATTTCTTTCTGTATATCCCACTTACAAATTCTACCCATGGATTAACATTTGCAGATACAGATACATTATGCATGTTTTTATCAGTTGAGATTGAAAAAGGCTTTGCATAAATTGTAATTTTGGAAATAATACTACAATATATCAATTTGTGAACAATAAAATAAAATATTTATATTTTTCCAGACTCTGATCTGAAATCAAATTTTTAAATTGAGTACCAATGGAACAAAAAGACAGATTCATAACTTTGCCAAAATAGTTATAACATTACAATCCAGCAGAAGGAAGGTCAGGTTAGTTTTAAAAAGTTTTTAAAGCATCATTAATTTAAAAGCATATCTGAGCTTTCAAAATGAGGTAAAATCAGAATTGAGTTCTCAACTTCAAGCAAAAAACATTAAAACTGCATGCCTTCAAACTGTTCATGGGACAAGCAATGTTTCAGGCTCTCTGCAGACTCTGACAGATGTCTCTGCATTGGTTATACTTGGGTCATGTTTGAAGGTTTTCTTTGCAAACAACAGCTAGAGACTTACTTAGTGTTTTAAATTAAAAGCTGAGACTTTGGAGAACAGTTGAGATGGCTCTCCATCCTCCCCCAACTTCAATTAACCTCTTCCCCCATATCTCTCCAAGGAGGTATGCCTCAGAGTTGGGGAAACACTGATATAGGCAGAAAAGAGGCCCCTTATGCAAATGAGCAAAATGTCCCCCCAAAATCTGACACCAGAGTATAACTAGATTAAATTACTTAATAGTTACCCAACCTGCTAAAATAAGGAGTACTCTAACATAACAGAACAATCATTTAGTTATTAAAAAGTCTTTTTTGTGAGAAGTCTGAGTCCAAGAGAACTGTTTTGTCTCAGATGTCAGCTCAGTCTCACATGCTTCATAATAAAGATGGATTTTTAAGCACAGGATTATTTGAAAGCTTCATGCTTTGTTTTTATCTTTAAATCCTCTTGAATTTCTCCTAGTGAGAAATTGGTGTATAAATATCAATTTTGGGGTTTTTGTAGAGGTTGCTTTTTTTGGCTAAATTCCAAAGAAAATCACACAAAACCGGTGGGTTTTGTGTGCCTCTTTTCTGTGTGCTGTATACTGTAACTCATAATATAGTATATTCTACTATGCAAATGGCAAATTACTTTGTAAATTAAGATCTTAATCCCTTTTGTTCTAATTGGATGAGAGCACATTGAAACAAACACTGTTTTTACATTTACCCTTGCTGCTGCAAATACCCTGAATTAGGGCTGTCAATTAATCGCAGTTAACTCACACGATTAACTCAAAAAAATTAATCACGATTTAAAAAAATTAATCGCGATTAATCACACTTATAACAATAAAATACGAATGGAAATTAATTAAATAATTTTGGATGTTTTTCTACATTTTCAATATTGATTTCAATTACAACACAGAATACAAAGTGCATAGTGCTCACTTTATATTATTATTTTTATTACAAATATATGCACTGTAAAAATGATAAACAAAAGAAATAGTATTTTTCAATTCACCTCATACAAGTACTGAAGTGCAATCTCTTTATCGTGAAAGTGTAATTTACAAATGCAGATTTTTTTTGGTTACATAACTGCACTCAAAAACAAAACAGTGTAAACCTTTAGAGCCTACAAGTCCACTCAGTCCTACTTCTTATTCTGCCAATCACTAAGACAAACAAGTTTGTTTACATTGACAGGAGATACTGCTGCCTGCTTCTTATTTACAATGTCACCTGAAAGTGAGAACGGGCATTCTCATGGCACTTTTGTAGCCAGCGTTGCAAGGTATTTACATGCCAGATATGCTAAACATGCTTCCATGCTTTAGCCACCATTCCAGAGGACATGCTTCTATGCTGATGATGCTCGTTAAAAAAATAATGCATCAATTAAATTTGTGACTGTACTCCTTTGGGGGAGAATTGTATGTCTCCTGCTCTGTTTTACCCGCATTCTGCATATATTTCATGTGATAGCAGTCTCGGATGATGACCCAGCACATGTTCATTTTAAGAACACTTTCACAGCAGATTTGACAAAATGCAAAGAAGGTACTGATGTGAGATTTCTAAAAATAGCTACAGCACTCAACCCAAGGTTTAAGAATCTGAAGTAGTCCAAAATCTGAGAGGGACGATGTGTGTAGCATGCTTTTAGAAGTCTTAAAAGAGCAACACTCTGATGCGGAAACTACAGAACCCAAACCACCAAAAGAATATGAACCCTCTGCTGGTGGCAACTGTCTCAGATGATGAAAATGAACCTGTATCAGTCTGCACTGCTTTGGATCATTATCAAGCAGAACCCATCATCAGCATGGATGCATGGTTGAAGCATGAAGGGACGTACAAATCTTTAGCGCATCTGGCACGTAAATATCTTGCAACACCGGCTGCAACAGTGCCATGCGAATGCCTGTTCTCACTTTTAGGTGACATTGTAAACAAGAAGCAGGCATCATTAGCTCCTGCAAATTGTAACTAACCTTGTTTGTCTGAATGATTGGCTGACCAAGAAGTAGGACTGAGTGGACTTGTAGGTTCTAAAGTTTTACATTGTTTTATTTTTGAATGCAGGTTTTTTTGTACATAATTCTACATCTGTAAGTTCAATTTTCATGATACAGAGATTGCACTGCAGTATTTGTATGAGGTGAATTGAAAAATGTTTTTTTCCTTTGTTTTTTACAGTGCAAATATTTGTAATCAAAAATAAATATAAAGTGAGTACTGTACACTTTGTATTCTGTGTTGTAATTGAAATTAATATATTTGAAAATGTACTAAACATCCAAAAATATTTAAAATAAATGGTATTCTATTGTTGTTTAACAGCACGATTAATCGCGATTAATTTTTTTAATCGCTTGACAACCCTACCCTGAATGTTTTATAGTATGCCACCATTACATTTAAAATAATTTGACAAGAAGCCCTAGTTATATTTCTAGGTGATTGTGAAAACCAGGCATCTGCTATTGAAACACGTAAGGGAAGCAAAGCTACTATACAGTTCTTTTACAATTGATATATATTTAAAAATCTAAAATGATTTAACTAATATGTAGAAAAAGCAAATATGAAAGCAAAGATTGTTTGTTTGTTTTTTAATATGGCTAGAGATCTGATTCACAAGAAAAAGCCAATTTGTGCTTTATTGAAAGGACTCTATATGCACTGGGGCTCTGAGACCATGGCAATGAGCACAATATTAAAAAGTCACGAAAACTTATGCTCCAATACATCTGTTAGTCTTAAAGGTGCCACAGGACTCTCTGTTAATATTAAAATATAGACAGCTGTAAAGGCTCACTTCTGCAAAATGTTGAGCATTCTAGACCTGATCCAGCAAAGTAAGCACATGCTTAATTTTAGGTATGGACAATGTCCCATTGACTTTTTATGATTTCTTTTTTAAATTAAAATTTAGACTGAATACCACAGCACAGTCATAAAAAGTCAGTGGGACATCCTACCTAAGTCAAGCATGTGCTTACATACTTTGCTGGATAGGTCTAGAGTGCTCAGCAGAACTGAGCACTTACTACTGTCTTCTTTTTAATATTGTACTAATAATGACGGTACCACCAGGGGTGGAGTGGATGAGGAGGGCATGATTTCAAGGAGGTCACAACACCCGGGTATGTCCTGCATCCAAAATAAAATAACTGATTTTCCAGCACAAAAGTCTCAAGAATGTTTGTGAATATTTCCCAACTGTGATCTGTTATTCATTCTAGGGAATGGAGTAATCTCCACAGCACCTCCCCCTCCACCCTCCCCCCACCCCTCCGAGACACAGACAGAGGTGTGCCTAATAGGAATATTTCCCTGTTTTTATATTAACAGAAATAAAATAAATCCTCACCTGATGATGAATGTCTTTTAGACCTACTTCATTGGCCTGGCTGAGTTCCTTTTCAGCTGTCAGTCAGAGAGAGCTGCTACCAATTGTTAGTTAATTAGTACGTATCCATTACGCCTCTGGTGTTTAGGGCCCTGATGAAACTCCTCAACTCCTGTCTGTTTCTGGCAAGTCTTTCAGTGGTTCCCCAGCTGTGCCCCAGGTTGTCCAAATTGTAATACCCCTTTAAATGTATTTCCACACTAATTGATTTTTGATCAGGACCAAACCATCTTCACTCCTCCCCTGTGTTAGGTTAGCATAGGACACAGCATACTCAAAGTGTATATGTGTAGGTCTATTGTGTACACATCATGGGTCAGGACATGCAGGCAAATGAAACATAAGACAAATGTCAAATGGAAGGATGCAACTTTATCAACTTAACCCACCCACCCCCACATTCTTATCCATTCACACGCACAAGCAGACATACAATTGCACTGTGGGTTAAAATGGCCTCAATTGAACCAGTAATTCAGGTTTTGCCCTCTTTGGCTTACCCCGTAAAAGTCAGCCCATTGCTGAATATTCTCTCCTGCCCCTTACCAGGGGATATGATGATATCTTTAAGGGATACCTCAGTCTGTGGCTACATCTACACTATGAGCTATGGGATTCCCAGCTTGTGCACACATACTCACACCAGCTCTCCTCTGAGCACACTAAACATAGAAGCATAGCTGCAGTAGCATGGGCAGCAGTGGCATGGGCTGTCTGTCCTGAGTACAAACCCACCTAACCCTGGAGGTGTGTGCTCGGGGTGACTAACCTGTGTGTCTGCTGCCCATGATACTATGGCTACACTACTATTTTTAGCATGCTAACATGTTAGGACGGCTAACATGAGTATGTATCCATGAGCTGGGAACCACATCTCTAGCTTGTAGTGTGGACACACCTAATGACACCTCAAGATCTCCCTTCTCCTTACAGGCAGAAAAGGTCCATTAGCAATGTCCTAGGTCTCTTACTCATATTTACTTCTGGGAACTGAATACTGACTTTAAGATGTGGTGAACTAACCATTCCCACATTACTTCCTAACATTAAAATTCCTGTTCTCATTCTTTTCAGCCTAAAACTGTACCTCCGCCATGCTGCAAGGAGGGTGAATAACCCTATGGCCACTCTGACACAAACAGAAAGACAATGGGATCCTTTTTGACACCCCCCCCCCCCAAATACTATTGATCAGCCCCATAGCATCCTGGAAACTCAGCTTGACACTGCCCCAACTTCAGGGAGGGAGGAGGGGGCAGCAACAGTGGCAAAATGACCTTTGGATATTGGGAAGGGCTTCAAACTGAAAAGGCTCATGGGGGAAGCTCCATGGGAGCCAATCAGCTCCACCAAACCTTTCCTGCACATCAGGCTGGCCAGAATCATTCTCCTCCTACATACATACTCCCACATGTACTTTAAACCTTGAAGAGTGAAGGGGAAGACCCTCACACATGTTTGAACACAAGCACTCCCCCACTCCACAGGACATCTGGGGTTGGCAGTCACCCAGTTGATCCAACCAAACCATCCCCATACTTAGACTGACTAGTGCATTACTGTACGCCTGATTTCATTGCAATATTTTTACACTTTTTAACAGTAGAGACTAATTGGGGGCTGGAAGATGGAATTATCTGAACAGAAGTTGAGTTGTTTCTTAGAATGGCAATTACATACTGTGCTGTAGGCTTGTTTTAGTAATTACTACAGCCTCCTTGGGAAAAAAAAAACACTTGATTTTTCCTGTTTATCCAGCAGTTAGAGTGAAAGTCAGATTCTAATTGCAGATGTACTCTATGCATGAGAGATCAGAATCTGCTTCTAGGAAATTTCCAGAAAAAGAGGAAAATGTGTTTTTTGCTTTTTATATGTTAATTTAGTAGATCTTTTCCTTCAGGTTTCTTAAATGAATGTGTGAAATCCTCTACAACAATGTTAGGTATTGCTCTGATTTCCAAGTTATTGGGAAGGTTTGATTTCCAGCAGAAGGCTGTTTTCTTGTTGGATGATAAATCCACAGAGTCAAGATAGATTTACTAACAGTAAATTTGTTTTCAAAGAGAGGTATTAGATAGCAAAAAGAGACCTTAGTTTACATCTCCTAGATCATAAGAAAGCAGCTGTATCCACTCCCCCAAACAGTTTTTCCAGACTGCTTTAGGAATTCTGGCTAAAATTTTTGACTTGGGAACCTAAAATTAGGCACCTAGATCTCTACTTAAGACACCTACATAAGTGGTCAGATTTTTAGAGATGCTGAGCACCCAACAGCTTCCAGGGACTGTTGAATTATTTATTTTATCAACGTTAGTCTTAAAATATTTTAGTTATACTAAATAAAAATAACATTAAAACGAAGCAACAGACATTCTACCTATAAACCATAGTTACCATTCAACCTCAAAGGGATATTGTGCAGTTTCATTAATTGGCTTGTATAGCATTTCGAGTACACAAAACGGTATATAAATGCTGGACATTAAGAATCATCTTCCCCATTGTGAGCAGACTCTCTCAAAAAGTGCCCCAGCACCTACATAATAAAAACTGAATAGTGTCTATCTAAATCCAGACAAACTAAAATTGTTGTGATATTATCAGATTGATAATATCAAGCATTTAGTATCCCCCAAGGAGCTGTATCCCCAAAGGATCACTACTAATTGCTGTGTTCTCTCTATATATTCACTATGGAGAAGAAAAGCTTTACTTGTTTCTTAGGCAGTTTTAAATTGCTCACTCCTTACTCTCTTTATTCTCTACTTCTAGGGCCTTGCCTTGATCAGTCTCTCTTCCTCCTATTTCTCAAAGCTGTGCCCATTTTCCCTGTGCTAGTGACCTATGCGGTGACAAGGTCCATAGGAATCACAGGAATTGAAATCCAAACACTCCCAGACTGTGCAATGGTGGTGGAATCCCTCCACAGCTGCAGCCTTACCATTACAGTTGTCCCCTTGTGTCCTGGATCCATTTTCCAGGCAGAGGCAAGAGTGTTGGGCAACTGAATTTATGTCTTTGTGGATGCATTGGGTTGCCACCTAATGGTTCATTTCCAAAACCACCATTTAAAAGAAGGAACTAAGCTGAATAGATTTAGCGGAGTAAAAATCTCATTCAGATATATGCCCAAGTATAGATAAAAACAGAACCATAATTTGTATTTTTGGCCAATGAATAGTATTGGCTTCAGGTTCCCCAAGGAAGTCCTAAATCATGTCTGCTTGAGAAACTGGAGAGAGAAGGAAAGAAGATATTCGTAGATGCATTTAAAACTTGATTGCAAGGCAACCTCAACAATATTTAGATTTGTTGTTGGTAACAATTCCATTCTTAAACTACCATCTCTTGCTGTCCTATTTTCAGTAAAGCTGCTAATTTCATGTGTTTAGAAATGGCTTTGGGGTGAACTTAGGCATAAAAGTTCACAACAAGAGCAAATTGCTTTGGAAAATATAGAAAGAATCTATGTTGTATTTATAATAGTCAGTTTAAAACATAATAGATGCTCTGACCCAGGAACAAGGGCTGCATTGAGACTGCACAAGCTGGGTGCCCCACTCCACAAACCCCTGGGAGCTGCTGTTTTAAGCATATATTCAATGACTTGCAGGGAACCTGACTCGACACCCTGGATCTGAATCTTGTCTTGCAGCTGCACTTGTTTTTTCCGCATTCTTGCATTTAATTTGTCTAAAGAGGGATTTGGTGTAGCTACTAAAACATGCCGATTTGGAACTAAATATAGCGCTGGCATTAAACTTAACTATCCTCCTGATTAGCAAGAAGTAGACTAAGTCCAAAGCAGGCTGAAAGAGTTACAGAGTGATCTCACAAAACTGGGTGACTGGGCAACAAAATGGCAGATTAAATTCAGTGTTAATAAATGCAAAGCAATGCTCATTGGAAAACATAATCCCTACTATAAATACAAAATAAGGGGGTCTAACTTAGTTGTTACCACTCAAGAACGGTCATGGATGATTCTCTGAAAATATTTGCTCAGTGTACAGTGGCAGTAAGGAAAACTAACAGAATGTTAGGAGCCATTAGGAAAGGGGTAGACAATAAATCAGAAAATATCATAATGCCCCCATATAAATCCATGGTATGTCCACACCGTGAATATTGCTTGCAGTTGTGGTCACCCCAACTCAAAAAAAGATGTATTCGAATTGGAAATGATACAGCGAACATCAATAGAAATGATTAATGCTATGAATCAGCTTCCATACAAGGAGAAATTAAACAGACTGGGATTTTTCATATTGGAAAAGAGATGACTAAAACAGGATATGATAGAGGTCTATAAAATCATGACTGGTGTGGGGAAAGTGAAAAAGGAAGTGTTATTTACTCCTTCATATAACACATGAATCAGAGGTCACCCAACGACATTAATAGGAAGCAGGTTTAAAACAAAAAAAAAGGAAGTACTTCTTCACACAACACAGAGTCAACCTGTGGAACTTGTTGCCAGGGGATGTTGTGAAGGCCAAAAGTATAACTCGGTGCAAAAAAGCAATTAAATAAATTCATGGAGGATAGGTTCATCAATGGGTATTAGTCAAGATGGTCAGGGATGCAAACCCATGCTCTGGATGTCCCTATGTCTCTGACTGCCAAATGCTGGGACTAGGTGACAGGAGGTGACACTTGATGATTGCCCAGTTCTGTTCATTCCCTCTGAAGCATCTGGCATTGGCCACAGTCAGAAGACAGGATACTGGGCTAGATGGACTGTTGGTCTGACCCAGTAGAGCCATTCTTGTGTCCAGTGACCTGAGTCAAATAAGCCATTGGTCACAATGCATCTCCTATTGCATGGATGTCCATTCTTCATATTTGGCCATCCTAGTCTTAGGAAGGCAAGACTGATCAGGCACTGAGACAGAAATACCCTAGAGGTAACCTAAACTCTATTTTTGATATGCCATTTTTTCACACATTAAGAACTGCATAGTGGGTTTCAATGGTCCTAGACCACTAAAACCTTTTGGTCACAAAGAGCTGGTCCTTTATTGTCACCCTTCCCCCATTTCTTCCTCTTCTCGTTCCTTTTGCCTTCACTTGCAGTGTGCAGTTTCTTCCCTTTGCATGCTTGCTTAGTGCATCTGTAGCACCCCTCTTCAAATATGTGGCTGAGCTGCAGCTGCTCAGTATGTGCTAGTTGTACCAGTTGGGTCCTCCTACTCTTCTCTTCCACTACTCATGCTTTATAGTCCTCTGGCTCCCTCATTTCACTTTTTCCTCCATACTCGATCTCCCTATTCCCACCTCTCCCTACACTGCTTTTTCAGCTTCACCTCATGTGTCATTGTTCCATAGCCACTATTTTTCTTCCTCTGCTAGTCGTTCTGAGGAGAGAAAAAAGAATAAGGAGTTAATACTGATATTTTTTTCATTTAATTTTCTTTTTACAATAAATTAAATTTTGAACCGAAACTAAAAGGTAAGAGCAATGGAAGTTTGTCATTAGGTGAAACACTTTAGTTGAAATATGTTGGTAAAGTGGGAAAGCATGGAGCATATTTTCAGTGAAAAGGTGTTTAAAATTATAAAATTACAATCTTGCGATAGATGTCCCTTAAGAAGACAAAAAGTATGATAGAGTTTTGAATATTAGCACATACTTTGACAAAAACAAGACGAGTTGACTACTGCATATGGTGACGTTTAGTAGTGGTGTATCAACTTATAAAGATTTGAAGTTTGCTGTAAATAAAAATGTCAGTTAATTCAAGTGATCAGCATAAGCGAGCCCTACTGTAAGTAAGTTAGAATTCCAACTTCCATGCCAGCCTTCCTTTTCAAATAGCCGGTTTAGAACTTTTCAACAATAAATTCCTGTATAGTATAGGTTGGATTTTCTGTGCTTGGTCTTAGCCTAAAGGTGCACTTTTTTTAAAAGCTTCAGTCAAATCAGTTCATCTGCTTCTGAATTAAGCAACGTTGCAAACTCTGTATCAAGGAATTCACAAGCTCAAATAAAGACAGATGAGTTAACATCACCTAAAGCTAAGGAAGGCTCTGTTAGAGCCAAAGTAACAGACAGCCTGTGGGTTCTTACAATCTTCTCATGTAAAAGATGTGTTCAGTGCTCTACAAAACAGAGGTCCTTTCCACAACAAGTTATACTTTGTAAATTATAAAACATCCAAGATACCAAAAATGACTGGTATTACTTGTGCTTGGTCTAAATTCAGAGTTATAGAATTAAAAAAAACACACAACCAAACCCATTTCTTCCTTCAGTGTTAACATTAAAGCCTGAATTCAGCACAGCAATTAAGAACATGACTAATAAACATGAGTAAGTACGTGTGTATTCCCTTTGAATTCAAGGGTAATTCTCATTCTTAATGTTAAGCACATACTTAAGAGCTTTCTTTTTTTAACCTGGGCTACTTGGCTTCATGGAAGCAATGTGTTGTAAGAGGTGATTTGATTGACAAGAGGTAGTTTGGCACACAAGAAATCTGATAATTAGAGGAAACATTACTTGCTTTTTTCCTGTGAGAGAACTTTGAAAATTCTTGGAGGGAAACTGAATTACATAATGCCTTCTGCAGAATTTATATGCAACTATATGTTAGAGCTCGGGCTTTCAAAAAGGGCCAACAAAGTGAGGTGAACAACTCCCACTGAAAAATTACCAACCAAAGCCGATGCATGCATAATCTTAGTATTATTTTTGCCCTCATCGTTTCTGCTTCACATATCTCCCCATCCAGTGTTTAATCAATCCAGCTCACATTACACCTAACTGTAGGTCCTGATTCTGAGCAGAATCTGCCCTAAATGACTGAAGCTGTACAGACCCAGGAGCAGAGCAGGGACTGAATTGTGACATAGGGTATGTCTACCCCACAACCAAAAGATGTGATGGCATCACATGTAAAATACCAGAGATAGGGAAATCAAAGCTAGGTTGAGCAACAATATCAGTGAAGCTATGGCTGCATGGACAGCAGCACGCTGAGTACGTACCCAGGGTCCTAGGTGGGCAGGCTAGCCCAGGCAGTTAAGTCACAATGTGATTCCTGCTTATTCCTTTTGGAACTAAGCTGTGACAGCCCTTTTCCTGGCAGGGCTGCCCAGAGGATTCAGGGGGCCCAGGGCAAAGCAATTTCATTGCCCCTTCCATAAAAAAAGTTGAAATACTATAGAATACTATATTCTCGTGGGGGCCCCTGTGGGGCCCGGGGCAAATTGCCCCACTTGCCCCCCCCCCCCTCTGGGCGGCCTGTTTCCTGGTGCAATTTACCTCCCCTTCCACACTGGCTCCACTGTGCTGATTGGTATGTTGGGCTAAGGCTCCACCCACTCCCCACCTCTGGCAACCTACGACCTGCCTGTTTGCGAAGAAGGGGAAGTAGAAGCTTTGTGGTAGCTGGTTTCTCTACATTAGATTGTGACCCACAATGTGAATAGTCTGCACACACAAGTAAGGGGGCATGTTATATTCCTATACTCTGTGTAAATGTATAAGCTAGCTCACAGTTGAGCTCTATACCTATGATTGTTACACATGCAAATAGCCCCATTGGAATCAATAGGATTGCTCATGTAACTAGACTTTATAGGATTTGTTCGTTAGCCACCCCAAAGAGATTACTAGCTATCATTCCTTTTATATAAGTTTATGCTTCGCCAACATTAGTGGTTCTAGCTGAGTGAATAAATAATCGTGCTCTTTAATGGGGCCCCTAAAATGAAACGAAACAAAAAAAGCTTTTATGTGTTCTCAGCAAAAATATTTTTACATATAATATATCTGTGACAAATGGCAAAAGTAAATATTTGACACATCCAACTTAAATCGACATTGTTTTGATTTTGGGAAAAATTACATAACATTACTATCAATAAGAAGAATGTTCTGTTTTGTAATAGTGGTAAACCACCTAGAAAACTAATTAGCAGAATCAGTTTATGGGAAACATAGAATCACATTATAGGAAACAGTTCTTTCATTAATAGATCTATCTGTCTTGCACACTAATTCTGTTTTGCTTCATAGAAATCATAGAATCATTCAAATGTATGGAAGGAATTTTGATAGGTTATCTAGTCCAGTCCCCTGCACTAGACCAGTGGTGGGCAACCTGCGGCCCATCAGGGTAATCCGCTGGTGGGCTGCCAGACAGTTTGTTTACATTTGCATGGCCACCCACAGCTCCCAGTGACTGCGGTTCACTGCTGTGGGAAGCGGCGGCCAGCACGTCCCTGTGGCCCGTGCCGCTTCCCGCAGCTCCCATAGGCTGGGAACAGCGAACCACGGCAAGTGGGAGCTGCAGGTGGCTGTGCAAATGTAAACAAACTGTCTGGCGGCTAGCCAGTGGATTGCCCTGATGGGCTGTGTGCAGACCGCGGGCCGCAGGTTGCCCACCACTGATCTAGACCATCCCTCACAGGTGTTTGTCTAACCTGTTCTTAAAAAAGTCCAATGACAGAGATTCCACATCCTCCCTAGATAATTTGTTCCAGTGCTTAGCCACCCTGACAGTTAGGAAGGTTTTCCTAATGTCTAACCAAAATCTCCTTGTCATGGATCCACAGGATCCGTGCTACATCCCCAGCCTTGGAAAAAGTCTCTTGGAGGAACCCCTTCGATGTGCCAGACTCCTCCACCCCAAGCAGGTCTCACTCTCCTTTCAGGGAAGGCCACACAGCTTCACCACTTCCTGAGACTGAACCTCCCCTTCACCGTGTGAGATCTGTTCAGTGAGCCCAGCTGAGATCGATTCCTGGTAGAGACTTGTATACTTGTCTGGGATTAATGCACCTCACCAAGAATTTAGAGTAACACTCATGCAGTGTTTTTTTTTTTTTTTTTAAACAGTAAGGTTTAAATTAGTCAACTGGAACATAGCACAGGAAATACTTAGGTTAGAAAAGAGAAATGAAGGTTAAAGCATAGCCCATTCTGGTTAGCTCAGAGCCCCAACCAAGCTGTAGTGAAACTCCATTTTCAGGTTCTCTTTATCTGATCTCCTCAGTCAGTTCCCAGGTGAGAGCTCCCAGCTTCTTCCAGAAGCCAATATGTTATCCCCACACACACACACCCTACACCTTCTACCCCTTTGTTCTTGAACTGAGAGGCAGGGAAATCCATCTCCCTCTGGGTTGTTGGTTGCTAGGTGTCAATGTCCTGGTTTTCCACTGACATGGGGTCAGCCTTGGCCAGTCCTTTTTAATGACCATTTTGGCTTAGACAGCTAGGCAAAACCTACCCACCTATGTCTCTTAGCCTACTCTGAGAGAGCAAACTTTGTCCTTTCACCCCCACAGGGTAGCCATGTTAAACATGGGGGAAACTGAGGCACACATAGGGGTCAAAAATTCCCACTTTGTCACACTCCCTTCTGCAATTTAAGCCCATTACTTCTTCTCCTGCCCTTGGTGGATAAGGGGTACAATTTATTACACTTATCTTTATAACAACCTTTTACGAATTTGAAGTCAATTATCATGTCCTCCCCCCACAGTCTTTTGTTCTGCAGACTAAGCAAACCAATTTTTTTTCAAGCTTTCCTGGCAGGTGATGTTTTCTAGACCGCTAATAATATTTGTTGCTGTCCTTTGGACTTTCTCCAATTTGTCCGCATCATTCTGTAGCCTTTTATAATTTAAAATGTATTTAGTGATGTTGTATTACACCACCATGGGTTCAGTTCCACTTGCAACAGTTTCAAGCTCAACAGAGTGAAATTGCTTCAGATGCTTTTCTCAAATTTGGAGGCTCTAGGAACACATAAAGTCCAGGGATAACGACCACAGACACAGACAAGTACAACGTTTTATGTGTACTATGAGTTTTATTAAAGCAAAAAGTACAGTTACAATTACCCATGCATTTAGAAATCCTACAAACCTATGTAATAATTATAACTGAAGTCATACTCACTTCCTGAAAGATATGTTAGGGTCCAATGAACCTCTCAATAGATGATTATTGCTAGAGGGATGGTTCCTGCTGGGTCGTTCCTTGGGTCTTCCCACTTTATACCCAACCATAGAACCCTCTTTTATATTGTAATTCTGACCACATGCATGAAGGTGTCAACCCTCCTTTCCCTATCTGTACTTCCACACCCCATGAATATTGGGATTCCCCATTTTTCATAATTTGTTCACAGTCCCTCTTATTCTCATTAACATTTATGCATAATAAGTATCCTGCAGTCAAGACTAACATTTAAAGATGTTACAGTCAGGTGTCTCATAGTCTATTGCAATCACCTATTGGTGCATATTTGCAGTAACCTTGTGACCTTATGGGCAAAGGGTCTATGGCCTAGTATGGCTAAGCTAAAATCTTACAGGTCTCAGCCTGTACGCCTCACGTTTCAGCCATGCTTTACTTATATACCTAATAAACACACATCACTCCTAAATACTTGTCAATCTTATATGTCTATAATCCTACAATTTAAATCTATTTAGGATACATTTGATTGTATATGAAATAGCATATGAATTGACCATAACATCACATAGCACAATTATAAATGGATGATAAAATGAACTAATTAGCTACAGTTCCCAAAGTGTGGTGAGCAGAACTAGACACAATACTTCAGTTGAGGCCTTATCAATGTGGATTAGAGTGGAAGAATTGCTCCTCATGTCTTGCTTACAACACACTTGCTAATACATCCCGGAATGATATTGGCTCCTTTTGCAATATTAATTTGCACTGGCATTAATAGATCCATATTTTTTTTATATTGGGGGAGCTCCAGCTGATCTCAGGTACAACAGTCTGGCATGGGGAGAGAGAAAGTCTAAAGACAAGATGACCTCAGGTTATTCAAAAGTTTGTAGGTCAAAACCCATCATCTTAAACCTCTCCTGAATCTATGGTTGGTCAAAAAATTTCAATCAAAACTGTTTTTGACTAAATGAAATATGTCATAGTGAGTATCTTCTTTCCGCAGATAATTTTTTACTTTTCATAAAAAAAAAAAACATCCAAAACCTGATCGTTTTTGGCCAAAACCTGAAACTTCCAATTGCGAAATGTCAAAACAATTCATTTCAACATTTTCTATTAAAACAAGACATTTTGACATTCCTATCCCTAATGTTTTGTTTTGTCTTTATTAATCCTGCGTCAGTGTGGGGGGTCTCGGAGGTGGGGAGGGGAACATTGACAAGATGACCTTTTGAGGTTCCTTCTAGGCCTACATTTCTATCTATGATTCTATGACATTCAACCATATCCTCCTGAGCCACTACAGTGCCTCAGGAGAACTGTAGTTCACGTACCTCATGCCCACATTTTCCACTAAGGCTGAGTTCCCCACCTGGACTACATCTCCCATCATGCACCACAGCCATGTAATTCCTATGATGGTAGGATGTCGTCTAGGCAAAGAGCCTAGCCCATAAGGGAGCATGGATCATTAGGCATCACAGCAGTGCTGGCAGACACAATTTAATGTTAAACTGTGAAACATTTTGATTGTGTGTGATAAACTGAATTATTTCTATTTGTGTCAACTTGACCCAAAGCAAAATATTTAGTTTTAATTTTCCCAATGGAAACTTTTGATTTGTAACTGAAAGCCTTTGGGTGTGGGGTTTTTGATGAAAAGTCAAAATTTCCATGGAATACTTTTAATTTAAAACTTTTAAAAAAAAATTAGTTTTAGTCTTTGTCAAAACAATTCAATAAAACACCCCCTTTTCAGACCAGCACTGCCCCAAACCCACAAACAGGCACTGCAGTGCAGATCAGAGCATCAGCATAACATATTTGTGGTGAGGGATCTCACTGAACAAACAAGGCACTGCTTTCTGTACTAGTTTCGTTTTCGAAGGATTGAACTGTAGCTCAAATAGAGTGCATTCCCAATATACAATAAAAAAGCAACCACTCGCAAATCAAACTGAATCACTAGTAAAGTGCTTCTCAAACTTTAGACTAAGGTCAAGTGCTGCTATCCCTTTATGATAGTATCTCAAGTTATTGACAGTAGTTATTGAGGATCTGTACTTTATACTTTCACTTGACTGATCTAACAGGGCTTCTTCATCTCGATCTGTTATCAGCCATAACTTAAAAAAATATAATGCATCAGCTTTTGTCCATGATTTAAAAAAAAAATCTGTTTTAAATAACCAGTCCTTTGGAGATCAAAGAGTGTATGATGTCAACCAGGCATGACTCATGACAGGTTAGTCTTTCTTCTCCCAGCATCATACTGCATGGCTCTTAAAATATGCATAATACATAATCATTTGATGGGTTTCAAATTATTTTGTTCTTTGTATGTTGGATAAAGGTGTTATATTGCAATTAATGTGGAAGTTCAGATTCTGGAGGAAAAAAATGTTGTAAAAAGACAGTGATTAATGTGTGAGACTGAGTGTCATTGAAGAATATGCTTTACCTTGACTGGGATTTCTGCCAAAATATGTTGGAAGATTTATAACATTCATATGTGTTGTTTAAATGAAAATTGCATATGGGAAAACCCATATTATTTTTGTAATGTAATTATCAAAACCAAGGGTTTTTTATGTGCTCATGTACAATTAATTGATGTTTTGTGACTTATGTAGGTTATGTCTACACTGTCCCACAGTTTGAACTATGGAAGTGTAAATAGCCATGCACACCAAAGTTCTGCACTGTAACTTCCCCACATGGATGCTGCAGGCATTAACTAAAAGGGTACTAGTTTGCATTAATGCATTCCAGTCTGAAGAGCACTATGTTACTAGGAACACTTTATTTCACGCCTGCAGTAATCAGGGGGAATTACAGCACAGCAATTTGGTGCACACTGCTATTCACACCGCTGTAGTCCAAATGCGAGGCAGTGTACACGAGCCATAGACAACATAGAACAGCATAAACTTCAGATATCAGGAGCACAACCTTTGGAAAACTCAAACTTATCTTATAGTTTGTCCAGTTGTCAGGCTCAGTGATGGGTCGACAAATGCTCTTTTGTGTTGGTAGTAGATATTTAAAGTTTCTAAAATCTTGATACATAAGAATTTACTGTGCTAGGTGACAAGAAAATAGGAAGTAAATATTTTAGGGAAAATCAGCTTAAGGAGTTTAAATAAAATAAACCTATTAGTGGACAAGACTCTAAACAGATCCAGTGGCCCATTTTCTTTTAGGGCGGGTTACACAGATACAGGGTAGGCAGTACTCTAGGATACAACTGGAATAATGTTTAAATGACTGAGTAAATCTAGATAATTCTAGAACCAATTTTGAAGCACTTGGAGGAGAGAAAGGGGATCAGGAACAGTCAACATGGATTCACCAAGGGCAAGTCATGCCTGACTAACCTGATTGCCTTCTATGATGAGATAACTGGCTCTGTGGATATGGGGAAAGCAGTGGACATAGAATCATAGAATATTAGGCTTGGAAGAGACCTCAGGAGGTCATCTAGTCCATCCCCCTGCTATATATGATATACTTTGACTTCAGCAAAGCTTATGATGCACAGTATGCTTGCCAACAAGTTAAAGAAGTATGGATTGGATGAATGTACTAAGGTGGATAGAAAACTGGATAGATCGTCGGGCTCAATGGGTAGTGATCAACGGCTCGATGTCTAGTTGGCAGCCGATATCAAGCGGAGTGCCCCAGGGGTCAGTTCTGGGGCCAGTTTTGTTCAACATCTTCATTAATGATCTGGATGATGGGATGGATTACACCATCAGCAAGTTTGTGGATGACACTGAGCTAGGGGGAGAGGTAGATATGCTGGAGGGTAGGGATAGAGTCCAAAATGACCTAGACAAATTGGATGGTTGGACCAAAAGAAATCTGATGAGGTTCAACAAGGACAAGTGCAGAGTTCTGCACTTAGGACGGAAGTGTACTTCCTACTGGCTGGGGACCGACTGGCTAAGCAGCAGTTCTGCAGAAAAGGACCTGGGGATTACAGTAGACAAGAAGCTGGATATGAGATAGCGGTGTGCCCTTGTTGCCAATGAGGCTAATGGCATATTGGGCTGCATTAGTAGGAACATTGCCAGCAGATCGAGGGAAGTGATTATTTCCCTCTATTCGGCACTGGTGAGGCCACATCTGGAGTATTGTGTCCAGTTTTGGGCTCCCCCACTACAGAAAGGATGTGGACAAATTGGAGAGAATCCAGCGGAGGGCAACGAAAATGATTAGGGGGTTGGGGCACATGACTTATGAGGAGAGGCTGAGGGAACTGGGTTTATTTAGTCTGCAGAAGAGAAGAGTGAGGGGGGATTTCATAGCAGCCTTCAACTACCTGAAGGGGAGTTCCAAAGAGGATGGAACTCGGCTGTTCTCAGTGGTGGCAGATGACAGAACAAGAAGCAATGGTCTCAAGTTGTAGTGGGGGAGGTGTAGGTTGGATATTAGGAAACACTATTTCACTAAGAGGGTGGTGAAGCACTGTAATGGGTTACCTAGGGAGGTGGTGGAATCTCCATCCTTAACGGTTTTTAAGGCCCGGCTTGACAAAGCCCTGGCTGGGATGATTTAGTTGGGGTTGGTCCTGCTTTGAGCAGGGGGTTGGAGTAGATGACCTCCTGAGGTCTCTTCCAACCCTAATCTTCTATGATTCTATGAAGTGTATAATATCTTTTTTAAACTAAATGTAATATACATATAATATTTCAGTACAACTGCAATGTAAATATATTACTTAACTTTAGTGTTTTAAATATATTAATTTATCCTCTCAACAGCCCGGTAAATTGAGTAAGTGTCATTCTGCCTCAGCTGCCTTAACTGGGACTAGCATGTAGTACAAATGATTTGCCTTAGGTTGTACCACAAATAAATAACAGTCAAGAATAAGATCGCTGAAGTTCCTAGATCCTCAACTCCATGTTCAATTCCCTAGTACTGCTAGTCCATATAACTTGTTTACTTTGAAAAGTCTTACATGGTCTTGTTTCACTGAGTTGAGATGTTAAGCGTTGGATTTACGTTTGAATATATACATCATTTTCTTTGGGAAATTTGTGTAGGTTCTGTATTCATGGAAAATATAAAAAGCAGGCGACTGTGGCAAAATTGAACAGCATTTCTGCATTTATTAAAAACATACCAGTTGCTAGGATGAGGCAGATTTAACATATTGTAAATATAAAAACAGGACAGTGTCAAAATATTGTGCCAGAATATAGCAAGTTTGATGAAAAATAAGGGCAGAAATTGTAAACAAACATTTTTTTCTTCCAACAGCGAGGCAGTGGTTGGGAAACAGATAGAAAAGGGTATATATACAGAGCAAACTTGATTATTACATATTGCTAGAGCTTCTCAAGCATTACGACCCAAATTATTTGCATAAGAATGGGTCACCATAGAGCATATTGATTTGTGTCACTCTCATGGTAACCCAGAGGGAGATTAGTAGATCTTTGGGGACCAGATAAAGAAATAGTGATTTAAGAACTGTCTGTAAATGTAGATTAGCTGTGCAGACTGTTGAACTGTTTATTGAATAAGGTTGCAGCCTGTTTCCTTTCCACTTGATACACTGACTCTGTCTTTCATTCAAGGTGTCATCATTAGTATCACTATCTGATTTGCTTTCATGAAATTGTACGAGTGAGTTCCCTTTTCAGATATACATATTGTGTTGCTCTAGCACCAGTGGTGTCTGATTAGGCTACTGCTGTTTAAGTAGAACCTCCAGTTTACCATTTCATTACCTTGACATGTGCATCAATAGAATAGAGTGTATAGAAATATAATAAGTACAGTGATCTTAGAAAAGAATATTCAAGGTTTTTCATTTAATAGCTTTCTATTGTAATTTATGATAAAGTAAATGATGCATAGTAACTGTGCTTCAGAACTCCTGGTAGTTGCCAGATCTATGGCAATCTAACCATCATTTTCTAACCCATCTGTGTACTGTTTGGTAAATCAGTGTCTTTGTGGAATCTCCTGCTCAAAATGTTCAAGCTCATTTCAAAATAAAGAAATAAAAATAGGTATTAAATAATATGTCCTTTTATCATTTATCCTTACATTCAGTCTCACTCAACACTTCCACTTAATATCATAAGGCCAAATTCCATATCAGGGCACACAGTCAGAGCAATTAAGTCTGGGATGAGGTGGGGCACAGAATACTTTCTCAACTCCCCAACCTCAGGGCAGGAGGCAAGCATTCATCTACAGGCCATATAGAGTAGCTTTTCCCTCTCCCAGTGCCTGCCTTCTTGGGTTGGGGTGTGGTGGACAGTGGATTTGCAAAATCATGAACCCATTGGCTACCCTGGGTGACTGGGCAGAAAAATGGCAGATGAAATTCAATGTTGATAAATGCAAAGTCATTCACATTGGAAAACATAATCCCAACTATACATATAAAATGATAGGGGTCTAAATTAGCTGTTACCACTTAAGAAAGAGATCTTGGAGTCATTGTGGATAGTTCTCTTAAAACATCCACTCAATGAGCAGCAGCAGTCAAAAAAGCAAACAATGTTGGGAATCATTAAGAAAGGGATAGATAATAAGACAGAAAATATCATATTGCCTCTATGTAAATCCGTGGTACTCCCACATCTTGAATACTGCATGCAGATGTGGTTGCCCCATTTCAAAAAAGATATATTGGAGCAGGGATGGATCACTTGATGATTACCTATTCTATTCATTCCCTCTGGGGGCACCTGGCATTGGCCACTGTCAGAAGACAGGATACTGGGCTAGATGGACCTTTGGTCTGACCCAGTATGGTCGTTCTTATGTTCTTATGTACCCCACGCCCAAACTGCCTCCAAATCCTGTTTTGTAGGGCCCTGTAGAGGATTGCTCCCTGGTGCACAGTTTGTGTTCAGACTGCCTGAATTTTATTTCTGTGGAGCCTCTCTCATCCAACTCCACACAGTGAAGCTGAGATAATACTTCTGTTTAGATATTCCATACCCACAGGGGAGTGAAGAGGATTTGGCTCACTGAAAGTGTAACAAAATTGAGAAAATTATCCAGATATAAAATTAATGTTGGAGGAAGTTAAATGATTGCTTTCCATTGAAAGGAGAAAAGCAAACTTGCCTAGATACCGTACAAATTACATATTTGAAATACAAGTGGGACACCTATTGGGAATGATTCTTTTTCATAATACACATATACTACTGCATATGCAATAAATTACACATGCCTACTGCTGAAAGTACAACAGAACACATATTAATAGATTGGCATGTCTTCTCTGTTGCCCTCATAAGGAAGACCTGTGTACAGAGGGAAATATCAATATAGTATTTTGAGTTTGGCTCAAATGTGGGTGCAATGAAGTGGCAAGAAGCATTGTTTCTTTAAATAGAACACATTTATTTCTATCACTGTTGTGTGATTCCTGGCACAGAACTCAAATAAGCCCCTGTGGACAGACTGTGCCATGGATCCATCGTATTCCTGCTAATTATTTTTGACTCTAAACCTTACTGAAAAGAGTGATATTGAACACATTTATGGCTTATAAGTTTTTGTACTAGCTCTTACATAAAACCATACTAGTATTTAATTATCAAGGGTTTGGTTGTGCCACTTTTAACCCTGTTGAGTACTACTTCCTTACTTCATTAATAGTCCCATTGCTGTCAATGTTATCTACTCCTGGAAAGTGTGCTATTCAATAAGAGGTAATGATGGCAGAATACGGCCTCAAATGGTTAACTACAGAAACTGGCTGACTAAAGGAGAATAAAAGTATTGTATTAGAAACCTATTATACATAGTTAAACAAAGTGCACTGGCATGCATTCTACGCATTTGTCCATCTCTGTGATGCTCCTCAAAAAGAACTTGAATCTATAACTCCTGAAAATACATGCTGGCCTTATGGAGTGAAAGCAGACACATTTTAAATGTTAATTCAATTCAGAAAGCTACTCACTGCAAATGATTATTGTATTACAATGGTGAGTACGATTTAATTAAAAAAGAGAGAGAGAAATCATTACAAATACTGAAAATGAGAAAAGGAATCCATCGCTAGAGCATAATTTTCATTCATACTTACATTAGAGAAGTACTGTAGAGCACAGATGATAAAATGTATCTTCAAGTTGTCCACTAATAAAGTAAACTATGAAAGCACAACATGATGCTAAAGCATTTGTTCATTTGGTGACCACAGCTAAACCATTACAGTTATTGATGACAATGAACTCAGTTGCATGATATAAAGGAGGTAAACTTATTTAAAAAACGTTGTGTATTTGAAGATATACTGCTTTCAGACACACACTGTCAATTAATTCTATAGATGAGGTACCATATACTAAGCCAATGCTCCCACAAAACACTTAAGAAACCCTGACATTTAAGTGCCTGAGATGTTCTATTAAATTCATTGGATTTAGACCTCAGGGAATTTACAATGAGCTGTGCAACCCTATTTGTCTGAGAGTCAGAATATAGACCATAGCAAAAGTAAAGTGGTGCTATGATCAGATTAGGATATGGCCAAGAAAATTAATTTATAGAAGACTGTTCTACAACTGGCTAGTGAAAAGCCAAATTAGGAAAATGCAGACAAATATTATAAGTAAAATAAAGGTGAATAATTGTAGTACAAAGTTTTTGAACAACTGAAAACCCAAGTACTTTTTTTTTAATTGCACTGCTTTTAGCCCCTCATCTTGCATTGAAAACCATGTGGGAACACCAATTACTTCATATTGGACATTTTTATTTATTTATTTATTTACTTATTTGTCAGCTGAAATCTTAGAACTCCATTACTCACTTTCTGCATGTCACGCTGGTTAACTCATCCCTGTCAAAAAGTATTTTACAAGAAAGTTATCTTGTGTGACTGCATGTTTTCAGATTGAGCAAAAGTATTAACTGGAATAGAGGCTTACAATAGAAAACTATTTCTCTATGGATTAAAAAAGTGTCTGGCAGTGTAACATTCACTTTGAAGTCACAGGCAGAGAGTACTTGAGTTCATTTTTTTCATTGGGGGGGGCAAGTATTTTTAATATGAGCTTAATAAAATTCATTCAGCGTGCAGTATATTAGTAAATTCTTGTGTTAACAAAATAGTTGGCCTGATTAATCTCTGTATTACTTCAGCTTTACATGTAAATTAGCATAAAACTGGAGTAATGCAGTGATTAACCAGGTCCAAAATTTCTTTAATAGGAAAAATAGTTTTTCCAACCTGAATTTCAGTGTGCATCTTTTCATTTCCACTGACTTTTATGATTATATTACATGGCAGTTAAATAATATATATTTCTGTACTGTGTGTACTAGACACTGAGAACCATTTGAAAATGTATTGTGCTGTGTTGGTAAAAATAACAACTGAAAATACTATATAACTTGGAAGTCCATTTAGTTACCATTTCTTTCCAGAGTAGATCATTCTTCAATACATAAACATCTCACACTGCCCATTTTAAACATTCATAACACAATATACTTATTCATAATTTACTATTATAAATTACTAAATAAATGTTAATAGCTTGTTCTTCTATCAGTAGTCCTCTTTCATACAGTAGCTGGGCTTTACCACTGAGGGTTCTTGACATTGACTTCCATTATGCACCCTCACCCTTCGCTCAGAATATATAATTCATGTAATTGTAGAGCCTACAAGGATGATGACTATTGTTTACAAATACCCTGGTACTGCTGTACATGTTCACCTCATTTCACTGAGTGTCCTTTCCAGTTCCCATCATTTTTATTTCCTGCAAAGAGTAGAGAACAGTTCAAGGGAAGGTGACTCTCAGTTGTCCTCATAGCTTTTCTTGTGATTCAAAGTACTCAAGCTGCATTAAAGACTAAACACAATTTAAGAACAATGGTAACATTTAAAAAAAATTCCCTTCATCAGCTGTCCTTCTTCTCTTTGATCTGTGATCCTGTTACACACCATAAGGAGGATCAAAGTAACTATAGTTTAATTCAGGGCCATCTAGTACTGAGCAAATATATTTTATATAAATATCAAATATTATGTTTCTGTCCATACTACAAGTCGACAGTATTTCTTAGCAAGCAACATATCTTATATTTGTTAGGTGGGACTAAGTGACACATAATTAGTCCTCTTATAGCACCAATCTAAGCAGAGCTGGTCACTACACTTTTGCCCCTAAGAAAAAATGTCTAAAATGGGTGAGGCATGCTGGCAGGAGTGTGTGTTTCATGAAGCTTGTCCTGTAGAAAACCAGAAGGCTTCATTCACCAGGGTTGCCAAACAGAGTGGTGCCTGTGTTCACCAATACTAATCCCACACAATTTTTAAGGTGAAATTTATGATTACATGCAAATTATTTAGCTTATGAAATAATTTGCCAAAAATGTCACACATGGAACTGCACTGCACACAACTTGACAGCTACTCACAGGAGGCCCTCATGCTAGGAAGAGAGTGCATATGCCCTGCACAGTCCCAAAGAACCTAGTTTAGCTCTCAGAAATACAGTTCCCTTCTCTAGTTCTGCTGCCATGGGAGTGGAGGCAGGGGTAGAGTTTGTCCCTGAGTATAGACTTTACAAAGAAACAAACAAAACATGAGACTTACTGACTATTATAAAGTACTACTTGCTATATGGAGGATGTGTAGGCCTCGGAGCTGGGGGGAGGGGGAGTCACCAAGGCCATGGCTTGACCACTTTTTGGTCAGGCCAAGATGGAGTGGTGCTGCAACCCCATGCACCTGGCAGTGCCATTCACTCATATTTGGAGGGGGGAGTGTGTAGGGGCTCATGGGCCAGGGGAATCAGCCTGCTGGTGCAGGGTGAGCACCTGAGAGGGGGAGAGGAGGGTCAGGTATTTGCCTCACCTCCAGCCCCCCACATTTTAAAAGGTGCTCCTCAGCCCTGATGGAGAATGAATGTGGCCTGACTGTACTATCTGGTTACCCATCTAGTTTGATCAGATGGGAAGAGAAAGAACAAAACTTTACAATTGTGTTGTAGACTGATAAATTCATGCCAAGCTCCCTAATATTATTTCAGATTGGAGTAAATGGAGTTTAACCATAGATGGTTAAATATCTTGAAAGTGTGTCTCTTCTCAGCACATCTCATATCTGCCTCATACATCAACCTGAGGTAACTCTCAGATTTCTAATTTGATAAAAGATGGGAAGAAATGTGGATGCATAAAGATATGAGTTCATTTTTTCCCATGTTTTCCCAGCAGTTTATCCATCTCTTATACTCCTTATCGATAAAGACTGTTTATTCCCTTCAAACTAGCAACAGCTTGAACGCCAAAATAAGTTATTACGTAAAGTATATCTGTACAATTAACAATAAATATAAACAGCTTTCCCTTTAAAGAATGGTGTTAGCGTATACTATTCAATTTGACATGGGATGCTTTGCTCCATTTTTTGGAAGTAACAAAGACTGAACTTTAACTCCTTGAAACCTTGATTTATTCCCCTAACAAATCTCAACATTTTCAAAGGTTATTTAAGTGCACTTCTAATTTTCCTGATGTCTTGTTGTGTGCTTTATTAGAAAGCATTTAATGTTGTGTCCCCCACACCAGCAGTACAGTATATAAATAGCAGAAAGCTAATTTAAAGAGACTTTACTAATTTAGTACACATTTATGAAATATTTACGGCACAATCTGGTTCACTTATATAGAAATGATGTGGAGAGAAAGCAGTCTGAGGTAATGTGGTAACGCTCATTAATGCTAACACAAAACTGAGAAGGGATATTAATCAATACTAAGGAGGAGAACAATACAATTGAGAATGATACCAATAGACTGGAAATACTAGCAGATGGGATCTTGTATATTTCAAAGCAAGTCCAAGTCAGGTAGTGAGGCTAGGCAGAAAAAACAAGGGGCCAAATCCTCCTCTGGGAACTGTTAGTGGAGGGAAGCACAGGAGAGAAATTTTTGGAAGCTACGTTAAAATGCCTGTTAAAGTGTGCAGTCATGAATTTTCAGCAAATGCAAGGTGGGAGGAGCTGGGCAGAACCACTTTGTGCAGAATCTGTCTCTAGGGAACCTCTATATTTTCCTTTGCCCGATTATTTCTATCCCTGTCGTTGGATGTGTGTGTATTCAGGTGCAGGAAGGGAAACAGTGGCAGCATGGGGAAGAAGCTAATAACAATGGTGGAAAATGGCACTCAAGGCAGATGCACTGGGAACTACAAGTTTGGGGGAAATGTTTCCTGTGAATTATCTGGCTTTGTGCTTTGCCCGGTTCTCTCCATGTGTTTGCTTAGCCCACCAGCCTGAAATGAAGATCTGGCTGGGTTGCCACAGTTAGCAATGTAGGGATTTAAAACCACTTCTTCATCTTGCATGAGTAGTTTCAATTGTAGGTATACAGTAGTATGAAAGGACAATATACTATCAGCTCTTAGAATACTCAGGAATTGAATTGTGTAAGGTCTTGAAAGTGAGGACCAGAAACTTAATTTTAGCACAGAATCCCCAGGGGAGCCAGTGAAAGCATAGAAAAATGTGAGAATGGCATGGCTGTGACAGTATGGGGGGGGGAGAGAGAGATGGGTTTTGCCACATCATTCTGGATAGACTGGTGTGGAGGGGAGGAGGTATTTTTAGTTTTTTCTCATTTGCTATATCGTCACTGGTTGGTTATTCTCCTTCATCTCACTCCCATGCTGTTTCAGCAACCCTTCAGCTCTCCAACCATACGTGCCCATCAGTTACATATCCCACCTTTCCCTCTTAATACATATAATAGAAAACAAAATATGTTTAAGGGGATAACTACCACGATCCTGGAACTAACAGGATGTCTGCCTGCCATCACCCTGATTACTTTGCATGTATACTGCATCTATCTCTTTCCTCTATCCTTTTGTCCCTTTAGATGATATGCTGTTCAAGTCAGGGTTTGTGTCTCCCTATATTGCTACAGGTCCTAATTCAAAGGGGGCCTTGATTCTCATTGGAGATTTTGAGTGATATCACAATATAAATAATAAGAAAAAACACAGAGAGCCAAGAGAAGAAGGCTTCAGTAACCATTCATGGTCAAATGTTTTAGTGGTAGATTAATAGCTTCCAAGGTCAGAATGGACCATTGTCAACATATAATCTGACTTCCTGTACAACCCAGGCCATAGAACTTCCCCAAAGTAATTCCTAGAGCAGATCTTTTGGAAGAATAGCCAATCTTAATTTTAAAATTGCCAGGGATGGAAAAATCCACAACGATCCTCCATAAATTGTTCAAATGGTTAATTACTCTTACTATTAAAAATGTATGCATTATTTCCAGTCTGAATTTGTCTAGCTTCAACTTCCAGCCAGGTGGGAAAGGAGAAGAAAAGATTAATGTTGAAGAAGAAATATTGGCAGGATTTGTGTGAGGGACACAGGAGAATGTGGAATTGATTGTGATACTAGCCATCTCACAAAGCTACACCATTGAAGTCATCTTCCTTTCTGACACACTGAGCAAATGAGAGAGAATTAGTGCTTTTTCAGCAGCCACCTTCTCTTTTGTCCCTTTTATGATGTTTCTAATCCTGCTAGTACCAAAAGTTAATCCTTTTAATTTGTGGCTTTAATTGCTAAACAGATTTTTAAATCAATCTAAACTCCTCCATGTAGATATAATCCATTTGTAAATAACAAATATGTCACCTTTTATATTATGACAAAATTAAGAGTTTGTGCACTGTTAAATCCAGCGTATAATACATACAACATTACCTTTATAAATGTTGGTCCATCTAGTCTACCCTACTGGTTCTGTTAATGGTCAATAAAGATTGCAAAGCCCAAATTCACAAAGGGGTATAGCTGTTGTGACACTGAGAATTACAGCACCTAACAAGTTTCTAGACAATCAGAGGATCAACACTGCAATCCACAAAGCCTTAGTTAGGCACCTAGGCTCCCTATACAACAAATGGGGAGAGCTGGTGCTTTAGAGCAGTGGTTCTCAAAGCCGGTCTGCTGCTTGTTCAGGGAAAGCACCTGGCGGGCCAGGCCGGTTTGTTTACCTTCCGCGTCCGCAGGTTCGGCCGATCGCGGCTCCCACTGGCTGCGGTTCGTCACTCCAGGCCAATGGGGGCTGCAGGAAGTGGCGTGGGCTGAGGGATGTTCTGGAAGGGAACCACTTCAGCTAGCTAATGGAAGATGTTGATGAGAAGAGTGTGTCCTGAGCCCTGCCCCTCTCAGAGATAGGTACCTAAATCTGCACTGCAGAGAGACACCTATCTGTGCTAAGAAATAATGAACTGAGACAAGATAGATGCTCCTCCACCTAACTTGCATGTGGGATCCTATCTGATAGGCCTGCTCAGAGGCTGCCTAGCTCCACTCTATACAGGATGGGGGAGAGAGGAGGAGGACAATTTACCATATAAACTTCAGTCCAGTTAGAGCACACACTAAGGATGTGGGAGGCCACCAATTCAAGACCCCCTGCAGGAAAAGGGATGTGAACAGGGATCTTCTACCTCTCAAGTGAGTGCCTTAACCTCTGGGGAATAGAGTGATTCTCGCTCTTTCTCCTTCCCAATTAATATTTAATTATTCAGTTATTTAATTAAAGTGGAACAAACTTCAATAGAAAAGTTTGAGGGGAGCCTCACGTCAGAATATCCCATATCCTAGTGGATAGAGCTCTCACCTAAGGGGTGGCAGAGCCCTGTTCAAATCCTTTTGCCACAGGCAGTGGGGGGTCTTGAAAAGGTGTTCTTCCACATCCTGGCTGAGTGCTTTAACCACTGGGCTAAAAGCTCATTCCTCCCTCCTGCTCTTTTGTGTGGAGTTAGGCAGCCTCTGAGTATGCCTAACGTATCAGAACCCACATCAAGTTAGGTGGAGGAGCACTTAGTTCCCTGCTCTGGGGCTTAGGTGGGAGATAGACACCCAGATGCCTAGAATGAGGCAGCAGTGCACATGTTCAGAGGGAAAGCCATATGCACTTTGGGAACTTTTTTACTACAAAAACTTTGGCACAAGCAAGTTTAGATACCTATGGAACTGGGTTGCAGCTGAGCAAGAATTTTGTGAAATGCCAATTTGCCTAAAAACAAGATTTAGGTGCCTACATCTGGGGGTTAGGCACCAAACTACCCTTGGAATCCCACCCTAAGCTCTTTGGGGCAATAAGCATGTTTTTATGAGTGTTTGTAGAGTGCTTAGCACAATGTGGCCTGGTACTGATTGGGGCATCTGGGCCCTATTACAATATTAATTAATAATGATGTTTCAGATAGAGGTAAAAAAAGACCAGAATGAGTCAGCCAATTGTTCAATGCTGAAGATGGAGTTTGGCAAATGATTTCCTTTACGCCCTGAATCAGAAAATTTGATTACCGTTAGTGGACCCAATAAACCATTATCTTCAGATTCTCTGTGGTTATATAATAATTAGTGCTACTGTCAATTAGCTGAATTGAGCACAAAGATTATCTACTTTTCTCACAGATGGCCAATACTTTGACTACTGAGGCCCATGCAGAAGTATGTGTAAGCAAGCAGAACCTCAGAGACCAAATTCCATTGCTATAACTGAGTAGATTAGGTTAGAACTGGAGTAGACTAGTCTCTATAACAATGGTGCTCAATAACAAAGATCAAGAGAGCTACCTCACAAAATGAACAGAAAGTCACACAATAAGCACAGCATGACATCTTAATACAATGTTGTGATACATCCACTAATGCAACAACATCATGAAAATATTGCAATACAAAGTCAGGGTATTACCTAATGGGCCTGATTCTGAGCTCACTTTTGCTTGCTTTAGACTAGTATAACTCCATTAAAGTCCTGGTTTACATTGTGCTGAGATCACAATCAGGCCCAATAGCTCCTTTCTCCCCCAGTTCGTCTTCCTCTTTTTGGCTGCTAGGAGGCCCAGGGCAGGATCCCAAATGCTCTGATCTAAATACCCAGCAGATCTTCCACTGTCTCACATATGTCAGGCACAAAAAGAAGCGCATTTGTGAATGGTGCTTCAGTCTGAGGTCAGACAAAGGGTGAGGCACCCCAGTTAGACCCACTGAGTCCATGAGGATCATATGCTGTGACCTGAAAATTCACATGATTACAGGTTTCTTACTACTACCTTGCAGATGCTGAGTTGTAGAAACCTTTTAACAAGTCTCAGATATACATCAAGACAAACCCTTTTTCTGCTGAATAGTATTGATGTCCAGCCTATGCCCTCGATCTCGCAAACACACATAAACATGTATAACTCTACATGAGTTCAGTGGGACTACATAAAGTTAAGCACATGTAAATCTTTGCGTGATTGACGCTAGAGTCATTTGTGCAGATTAACTGTCTGTAGTGTGAAAAGTAAAACAATACATCCGCAAATGGAGCAGTGTTGAACCTGGTAGATGACTTCAGAAACTCATTGTCCTCTTCTAATCAACTGCAATCTAGGGCAAAAGTATGTTTTCAGATGGTAGGCACAAACCTCTTATAAAAGAAAATAGAGCAAAACACAAGTTGATTTTAAAGATGACCTTAAATTATCGTATCACACTGATTCTAGATGAAATTATAATTAAAATAGGGTTTCATATATGATTAGTATATTATCATATCAGAATCTTCTTAAATGAAAAAAATTATTTCACTAATGTGGTAAATGCCAACATTCTTTGTAGTCAGATCACATAGAATGCATTCTAGATTTGCAAATACATTCTAACCAGATAAATTCACCTTCTGATTGACAAGAAGCAAGGGTGTTTTTTAACATTCAGTTGTCTCAGGAACTTTATTCATATGAATCTGGAAGATTCTTTGTAGTGTTTGAGCTCTTACTTTCAGTGATTTAGATGTCAAAGTATTTTTAGACTGGGTCCATAAGGCATTCATTATTTTGTAATTATAATCTTGTTGATTGACAGCAAATGTTGTGTTCAATGAAAACGGTGTCTCAATGAAGTGATCCTAGTTTAGTCCTGAAGATTGACTGTTTAGATCTATACTCCCATGAGGGGAAACAGAAAGTTCAAATAGTTTTTAAATACTTTAGCATGAAGCTACAGTAGCTTTTAAAAAGAATGCCAAAAGGTTGTTTTGTCCTGAGGCCTTTCAGTTTTTCTTCATTTTTGAGATTGTATGCATGCTAAATTTTAATGCTAAATTAAAAATCAACACTTCTCAAAAATTATCAATATAATATTTTGAGGTGATAAATTTATAATTCAAAAAGAAATAGGTATAAGATATTTGAATTCATGTTTGATATATGATCCTATATAGAATACCATGTCCCACTGCGAATGGAGAAGGTCAGAATTGCTTTCATCGGATTAAAATAGAGGAGGAATAATATGAAAATTCAGTTAGAAATGCAGAAAACAGAGCTGTAAACACGGGAGTTTAAGTGGGAGTTCCTTAGGGGAGTTTGGGGGTAGGTGTGGTGTTCTGGTTTTGTTTTGGTGTTTATTTGTGTCTTTGGTGGGGTGTTTTGTTTGTTTGTTTTGTTGGGATGGACTCCACCTGTGTAGGGAGACAAATAGACTTCTGAGATGGAGGTTGGCACAATTCATGAAAAGAGATTTAAACTATGAACTCAAGGGAGACCGTTGGGAGATGCTCATGTAATCTCCATGCTTGATTTTAACATAGAGAGGGAGGAAAATCAAGTAAGAATGGATACAGCAATGGAGAAAGGATCAGCAATGGGTAGGAGAATGGACATTAAGAGGAAGGATGGTGCTGATACCAGTCAGATAGGCCATACTGGCAGTAGAATGACTGTACCCAACTGGGCGAGGAGCGTGGGTAAAGCCAAGCAGCAACAATTAAGATGTGTGTACACCAGTGCAGCCCGGGTAACAAAATCGAGGAACTAGAACTACTGGTGCAGGAAGTGAAACCAGATATTATAGGGATAACTAAAACATGGTCAAATACTAGTCATGACAGGAGTACAGGTTTTGAAGGGTATGTGCTCTTCAGGAAAGACAGAAATAAAGGCAAAGTTGGTGGAGTGGCACTGTATATTAATGATGAGATAGACAGTAAATAAATTAGAAATGATGGAATGGATAAGACAGAGTATTTTGGGTCCAAAATCACTTTGGGGAAGAAAGCTACTAGAGGTTCCCTTGATATAGTGGTTGAGGTGTGTTACAGACCACCAGGATCCGATTTGGATATGGATAGAGACCTCTTTAATGTTTTTAATTAAATAAATACTACTGAGAATTGTGTGATTATGGAAGACTTTAACTTCCCAGATATAGATTGGCGGACAAATGCTACAAATAATAGTAGGGCCCAGGCTTTCCTGGATGTGATAGCTGACAGATTTCTTCAACAAATAGTTGCTGAACTAACAAGAGGTGATGGCATTTTAGATTTGATATTGATGAGTAGTAAGGACCTCATAGAAGAACTGATTGTAGAGGACAGCCTTGGTTTGAGTGATCATGAGTTAATTCAGTTTAAACTAAATGGAACGATAAACAAAAATAGATCTCCAACAAGGGTCTTTGATTTCAAAAGAGCTAACTTTAAAAAATTGAGGGAATTAGTTAGGGAAGTGGACAGAACTGAAGAGTTCAATAATCTGAATATGGAGGAGGCTGGGAATTACTTTAAGTCAAAGTTGCAGAAACTATCTGAAACTTGCATCTCAAGCAAGAGGAAAAAATCCGTAGGGAAGGGTTGCAGACCAAGCTGGATGAGCAAGCATCTCAAACAGGTGATTACAAGAAAGTGTAAACCCTACAAGGAATGGAAGATGGGAGGGATCAGCAAGGAAAGCTACCTTCTGGAGGTCAGAAAGTGTAGTGATAAAGTGAAAACTGCCCAAAGCCAAGCAGAGTTGGACCTTGCAAAGGGAATTAAAACCAATAGTAAAAGATAATATAGCCATATAAATATGAAGAAGACCAGGAAAGAAGTGAGACCACTAAGCACTGAGGATGGGGTGGAGATTAAGTATTATCTAGGCATGGCCCAACATCTAAACAAATATTAATGTAAATGAGGATATGGAGGTAGAAATTACCGCATCTGAGGTAGAAGTCAAACCCAAACACCTTAATGGGACTAAATCGAGGAGCCTAGATAATTTCTATCCTAGAATATAAAAGGAACGGGCACATGAAATTGCAAGCCCAACAGCAAGGATTTTTAATCTATAAACTTTGGGGTCATATCCTATGACTAGAGAATTCCTAATATAGTTCCTATTTTTAAGAAAGGGGGAAAAAAGTCATCCAGGAAACTACAGGCCTGTTAGTTTGACCTCAATTGAATGCAAGGGCTTGGAACAAACTTTGAAAGAGAAAGTAGTCAAGGACATAGTGGTGAATGGTAATTAGGATAAAATACAACATGGTTTTAGAAAAGGTAAATCATGACAGACCAACCTGATCTCCTTACTGAGAAGATAACTTATTTTCTAGACAAAGGAAATGCAGTAGATCTAATCTACCTGGATTTCAGTAAGACATTTGATACAGTTCCTCATGGGAAATTATTAGTTAAATTGGAGAAAATAGGGATTAATATGAGAATTGAAAGGTGGATAAGGAATTGATTAAAGGGGTGACTACAATAAATCATACTGAAAGGTGAACTGTCAGGCTGGAGGGAGGTTACTAGTGGAGTTCCTCAGGGATCAGTCTTGGGACCAATCTTATTTAACACTTTTATTACTGAACTTGGCAAAAAAGTGAGAGTGTGCTAATAAAATTTGCCAATGACACAAAGTTGGGAGATACAGCCAATATAGATGAGGACTGCACTATCATATGAGAAGATCTGGATGACCTTGTAAACTGAAGTAATAGAAACGGGATGAAATGTAACAGTGCAAAGTGCAACGTCATGCACTTAGGGACTAACAACAAGATTTTTTGCTATAAACTGGGGATTTATCAGTTGGAAGTGACAGAGGAGGAGAAAGACCTGGGTGTATTGGTTGATTACAGGATGACTATGAGCTATTAATGTGATGCATCCGTGAAAAAGGATGCACCAGGCGAGGTATTTCCAGCAGAGACGGGGAAGTCTAAGTACCATTATACAAGGTACTGGTTAGACCTTAGCTGGAATACTGTGTGCAATTCTTGTCTTCCATGTTTAAGAAAGATGAATTCAAACTGGAACCGGTGCAGAGAAGGGCTACTAGGATGATCCAAGGAATGGAAAACCTACCTTATGAAAGGAGACTCAAAGAGCTTGGCTTATTTAGCCTAACCAAAAGAAGGCTGAGGGGAGATATGATTGGGCTCTATAAATGCATCAGTGGGATAAATACCAGGGAGGGAGAGGAGTTATTTAAGTTAAACATCAGTGTGGACACAAGAACAAATGACTATACACTGGCAATGAACAAGTTTAGGTTTGAAATTAGATGAAGGTTTCTAACCATCTGAGGAGTGAAATTCTGGAACAGCCTTCCAAGGAGAGCAGTGGGGGGGGAAAGCATAACTGGCTTCAAGACTGAGCTTGATAAGTTTATGGAGAGGATGGTATGATGGGAATGCCTATGACTGCATGTGGCCCACTGGCGACTGCCAGTAGCAAAAATCCCCAGCCGCTGGAGATGGGACATTAGGTGGGGAGGGCTCTGAATTATTACAGAGAATTATTTCCCAGGTATCTGCCGGGTGGGTCTTGCCCACATGCTCAGAGTCAAACTGATCGCCCTATTTGGGGTTGGAAAGAAATTTCCCCCCAGATCATACTGGCAGAGACCCTTGGGGTTTTTTGCCTTCCTCTGCAGCATGGGGCACGGGTCACTTGCAGGTTTAAACTAGTGTAAATGGTGGATTATCTGTAACTTGAAGTCTTTAAACCATGATTTGAGGACTTCAGTAACTTAGACAGAGGTTAGGGATCTAGTTCTGTGGCCTGCAACATGCAGGAGGTCAGACTAGATGATCATTATGGTCCATTCTGACTTTAAAGTCTATGAGTCTATGAGATATCTCCTTAAAGGTAAAATCACTATAATTGTGTATGATATGATCTATGTAATTCTCCATGCCCAATCTCTGTTAAAGCTTCTTTGTTGTAAAATGGGTCATTGTGAGGACTCAATTTTCTGTAGAGTGGATGGGTATCATGGAGACACTATAGAGAACTTGCATGGCAGAAACTGTTGTTCATGTGGAAAGAAGAAAATTTGAAGCATGTCAGTGTAAGCCAAGTTTTTCCTGCCAAATTGTTTTATAGTCCTTTACTGGTGAAAACACAACTCTTGATATTTTTCTGGCCTTTATACCATAGCATGCTATCACTGGAAGAAAATTCTCAGACACCATATTGCCCTACTCCCACAGAAATAATTCATTCACTGGCCCAGGGGAAGAAAAACTCTGATAGGTTCCCCTGGTGGTATTTTACACAATATCATTCCATCAGAGGAGAGGGTTTGCTCTCCAACTGCTTCCCTCCCCCATAAGAACCTGCAGGAAATTCACTCTAGATCTCTGAGACCAGTATAAATATGATTATAATCTAACATATTCTTGCAATTCTAACATTTTCTTTCGGTTAACATTGCAAGCAACATTTATCCAGTTCTAATCTTCCTACCACTTGCTATTCTTAGGATATGTCTACACTACGAGAGTAGTTCGATTTTACTTAAATCGAATATGTGGAATCGATATTACAAAGTCAAACGTGTGTGTGCACACTAAGGACAGTAATTCGACTTTGTGAGTCCACACTAACGGGGCAAGCGTCGACACTGGAAGCGGTGCACTGTGGGCAGCTATCCCACAGTTCCCGCAGTCCCCGCTGCCCATTGGAATTCTGGGTCGAGCCGCCAATGCCTTCTGGGTAAAAAAAATGTGTCGAGTGTGCTTTTGGGTAACTGTCGTCATCCAACCGTCACTCCCACCCTCCCTCCCTGAAAGCACTGGCGGGAAATCAGTTAGCGCACTTTTCTGGTCAGTGACAGCGCGGACGCCACAGCACTGCGAGCATGGAGCCCGCTGCGACCATCGCTGCATTTATGGTCGTTGTCAACACCTCGCACCTTATCATCCACCTTTCCCAGAGGCAGATGCTGAGAAATCGGGCAAGGAGGCTACGGCAGCGCGGTGAGGACCTGAAGTCTGAGAGTGGCACAGACCTGTCACAAAGCATGGGACCCCGCACCGAGGACATCATGGTGGCAATGGGTCATGTTGATGTTGTGGAACGGCGATTCTGGTCCCGGGAAACAAGCACGGACTGGTGGGACCGCATAGTGCTGCAGGTCTGGGATGAATCACAGTGGCTGCGAAACTTTCGCATGCGGAAGGGGACTTTCATGGAACTTTGTGAGTTGCTGTCCCCTGCCCTGAAGCGCAATGACACCCGGATGTGAGCAGCCCTGAGTGTCCAGAAGCGAGTGGCCATAGCCCTCTGGAAGCTTGCAACGCCGGACAGCTATCGGTCAGTCGCGAACCACTTTGGCGTGGGCAAATCTACCGTGGGGGTTGTTGTCATGCAAGTAGCCAACGCAATCGTTGAGCTACTGCTCTCAAAGGTAGTGACCCTGGGTAACGCGCAGGTCATCATAGATGGCTTCTCCGCGATGGGATTCCCAAACTGCGGTGGGGCTATAGATGGAACTCACATCCCTATCCTGGGACCGGACCACCAGGCCAGCCAGTACATTAACCGAAAGGGCTACTTTTCAATGGTGCTGCAAGCACTGGTGGACCATAGGGGACGTTTTACAAACATCAACGTCGGATGGCCGGGCAAGGTTCATGACGCTCGTGTTTTCAGGAACTCTGGTCTGTTTAGACGGCTGCAGGAAGGTATTTACTTCCCGGACCACAAAATAACTCTTGGGGATGTGGAGATGCCTACAGTCATCCTCGGGGACCCAGCCTACCCGCTAATGCCCTGGCTCATGAAGCCCTATACTGGCACCCTGGACACTGAAAAAGAACTCTTCAACTACCGGCTGAGCAAGTGCAGAATGGTGGTGGAGTGTGCTTTTGGACATCTCAAGGGGAGATGGAGAACCTTACTACTCGCTGTGATCTCAGCGAAACCAATATCCCCATTGTTATTGCAGCTTGCTGTGTGCTCCACAATCTCTGTGAGAGCAAGGGGGAGACCTTTATGGCGGGGTGGGAGGTTGAGGCAAATAGCCTGGCTGCTGATTACGCCCAGCCAGACAGCCGGGCGATTAGAAGAGCCCAGCAGGATGCGCTGTGCATCCGGGAGGCTTTGAAAGCTAGGTTCCTGAGTGAGCAGGGTAACCTGTGACTATTAAGTTTGTTTACAGAGAAGCTGAACCTGCCCCCGTTTCTTTACCCGGTTAATGTTCACTATCCTCTCCAGTTACATACCCCGTTCACCCCGTTCCCCCCCTTCCAACACACGTTTAAAAATAAAATCACTGGAATTTTGTTAATGAACACCGTTTTCTTTATTACTGTTTTCTCGGTAAAGTGTTGAACCTGGGACGCAGACTGTGGTGGGGAGCGGGTGTAGTGTAGTGATGCAAAGGACGCTTCTAAACTCCAGGAATGACAGTCTCGCACTGGTTGACTGGTTGTTTCAATGGAGCCTGCCACCCCTCCTGTTCGGGACTCTGTGTGTGTGGGCTATGTGACTTTGTGGCAGGGGGAGGACGGTTACAGATCCCCTGCTGCGTGGCTCTGTGATCTAGGAAAAGGACCGCTGCATAAGATTTCTAACCGCCCTCCCCCGCCACAAAGTCACATAGCCCACCCCCCCCCCAGAACATGTAAACCACCTCCCAGACTGACCAGGGTAACTAGTGACTGCAATGTGTGTGTGCCCTGCTGCTGAACCTGCCCCCGCCTCTGTACCCTGGTAAAGGTGACTGTCCTGTCCAATTACCAACCCCCTTCCCCCCCTTCAGACAGACTCTCCTCTAAAAGAACATGATGGAAACAGTAATTAACAGAAACGTATTTTTTATTAGCAACTACACATGAAACTGGGGGATGAAACTTGGACGGGGGCTTGGGTGAGGCGGGAAGGAAAGGACTTATCAAATTTTGGGGAATGAGAGCCTTCTGGTACTTGAGCAGTCTGCAGGGGTGGAGTGAGAGTTTTCACGGACTCTGCCGCCCCTCCTTCTTGGGACTTTGGGTGAGGGGGCTATGGGACTTGGTGGCGGGGGAGGGCGGTTAGAGATAGACTGCAGCGGGGCTCTGTCCTCCTGCCTCCGGTCCTGCAGAACATCCACAAGGCGCCGGAGCGTGTCCGTTTGCTCCCTCATTAGTCCAAGCAGCGTTTGAGTCACCTGCTGGTCTTCCTGCTGCCACCTCTCCTCCCGTTCCATGTGTGATCGGTGCATTTGGGACAAGTTCTCCCTCCACTGGGTCTGCTGGGCTGCCTGGGCTCGGGAGCAGCCCATAAGTTCCGAGAACATGTCCTCCCGTGTCCTCTTCTTCCTACGCCTAATCTGCGCTAGCCTCTGGGAGTGTGATGCCAGGCTAGGTCGGGAGACAGTCGCAGCTGTGGGATGGGAAAAAGGGAGTGAATTCCTCAGAAAGATAAATTTAGTTGTGAACAAAGAACATAGTCTTTCTCTGTGAACAAGACCATGCACAGCACCTATCACATGCGCACTCAGGACAAGGTCGAATTTTCGGCCTTCGCATTCAGTGCCTGGGGTCTTGCAGTGCAGATCAGAGAAGCGGGGCAGGACACCGGAATTTGTGTTGCAGGCCGACATGGTAAGCCGTAGACTTGTGGCTGCTTAAAACTTTAATAATAGCACTGGCCTCCTTTCACGTTCAAAGCAATGCCAGTCCCTGCTGCCAGCAATCCGGCAAGCATGAACTCTGCCCCTGTCCCACCCCCTCGCGGCTGTCCCAGGGAAAGATCCCTGTATGCTGCCTGTCTCCCGCCTCCACCGCGTGGCTGTAAACCGCCGGTTACAGTTCTGTAAAGGAACAGGCAAGCAGTCCCAATACTAACATTCCCCTACCTAATTCAAAGCAGGTCACCATGAGCGACATCATTCTGATGAGGATTTCAGAGACGGAGAAAGAACGGATGCTTCGGGAAAGCCTGCAAAGACCAGGGCCGTATGCCGCCATGCTCTGCAAGGCAATGATACCCAAGTACTTGCTTGTCTCCTGGCGCGGAAACGTTTTGTACTACGGAGGACCCAATAAGATCGCTCTCCCAAGGAACCTCATGCAAAGGCTTTCCAATTACCTCCAGGAGAGCTTCGTAGAGATGTCCCTGGAGGATTTCAGCTCTATCCCCAGACATATAGACCGGATTTTACTCTAGCTGCACTGGCAGGGACTAAACAGTAGAGCGACTAGGGCAGAACAATCATGCTAAACCGGACATTGTTAGATTTTTTTTTAGTAGTTGCACTGCCAAGGACTGAGACGTTAAGCGCCTAGGGTAAACTAATCATGACAAACCCATTGTTAATATTGTTAATATTCCTGTTCTGTTACAAATAAATGTTTACATGTTTAAAACACTTACTGACTGATCCTTCCCCTGATTCGGTGTCCGGGTTAACAGCTGGGGACGGTTGGTAGGGGATCTCTGTAAGGATGATGAAGAGATCCTGGCTGTTGGGGAAATCAGCGTTGTAAGCGCTGTCGACTGCCTCGTCCTCCTCATCTCCTTCCTCATCTTCCCCGTCCGCTAACATGTCCGAGGAAGCGGCCGTCGACAATATCCCATCCTCAGAGTCCACGGTCACTGGTGGGGTAGTGGTGGCGGCCGCACCTAGGATGGAATGCAGTGCCTCGTAGAAACGGGATGTCTGGGGCTGGGATCCGGAGCGTCCGTTTGCCTCTTTGGTCTTCTGGTAGCCTTGTCTCAGCTCCTTGATTTTCACGCGGCACTGCGTTGCATCCCAGCTGTATCCTCTCTCTGCCATGGCTTTAGAGATCTTCTCGTAGATCTTTGCATTCCGTCTTTTCGCTCGCAGCTCGGAAAGCACGGACTCATCGCCCCACACAGCGATCAGATCCAAGACTTCCAGATCAGTCCATGCTGGGGCCCTCTTTCTATTCTGAGATTGCATGGCCATCTCTGCTGGAGAGCTCTGCATCGTTGCCAGTGCTGCTGAGCTCGCCACGATGTCCAAACAGGAAATGAGATTCAAACTGCCCAGACAGGAAAAGGAATTCAAATTTTCCCGGGGCTTTTCCTGTGTGGCTGGTCAGAGCATCCGAGCTCGGACTGCTGTCCAGAGCGTCAACAGAGTGGTGCACTGTGGGATAGCTTCCGGAGCTATTACCGTCGATTTCCATCCACACCTAGCCTAATTCGACATGGCCATGTCGAATTTAGCGCTACTCCCCTCGTTGGGGAGGAGTACAGAAGTCGAATTTAAGAGACCTCTATGTCGAACTAAATAGCTTCGTGGTGTGGACGGGTGCAGAGTTAATTCAATGTAACGGTGCTAAATTCGACATAAACTCCTAGTGTAGACCAGGCCTTAGTGCCTGTCCTATGCTAGGGATTATTGAGGGTGGTCACCAGTCCTTGATGTGGTCTTTCAAGGGTTCTCTACTGTCCCTGCCTGGCTTTCTTTGGTTAGCCCCTGGCCTCTAATTAGGCCTAGTGGTCTGCTTCAGTCTCTTTGGCTGTGTTTCTGGTGGTAGTCCAGTCCAGCAGTGTCACCATCCAAGACCTTTCTGCCTCCCATTCCTTCTCTGAGCTCTCTTCTTTTAGAGTGGGCTTTGTTTGCCCTATTGGTTGTAGCTGAGCGTGGCTGCCTCCATGATTGGCAGTTGTGGCAGCTGCATGGAGTTGTGGTCAAGCTGCTTGCCTGTAGGCAGGAAAAGCTCCCTTCCCACTTCTGCTTCTGCTCAGTGTGGGGATTGTAGACAACATTACAATGGGTTATCTATCTTCCACACTCTGAATGTGTTCTGGAGATCAAGCTTTTTGTCTCATTGACATTCATGTCTTCCTTATATATTTTCACTAAGAAACAGTGATGGAGATCTGTTGTTCCAACTAAGCGTGCATCCTTATTTTGCTTCACTCTGTGTGTGTGTGTGTGAGAGAGAGAGAGAGAGAGAGAGACCTTTAAAATGAAGAATGGGATTTTTTTCCCCTCTGTAACCCAATGCAGCGTAGGACAGGCAGTAGCAGTAGCAAGCACGTAAGTACAAAAGGTCCAAGTAGGCTATAGATAAGAGATCAGCAGCATCAGTAGGGATGCTACATCACACACTTCCTATCACTCAGGATATTTATATGTAGCCCTTGACATGCTGTTGCAGAGTTTATAATATAAAACAAACAAGAAAAAGGAAATTAGAGAAAGACTGTGTTCACCACAAATGCATCATCAGAGCAACAGCGGAGATGTCTACTACGATGGCAGAAAAATCATTATAATGGTACAGCCAAACATGTTAAGCATAAAAACTCTACACTTTATTTTTAACAGTTTGCAGCACTGTACATCCTCAAGCAGAGAAACCACATTAGAAGATTATAGCCGAGCAAATATTTAAAGTTAAGAAGCCCTTTTTCTTTAAAGCTTGATTGCTCTGAAATCTGTATGATTATTTGTACTGCCTTGAAATTTGGTATGCTTTGGGGGAGGGTGGTGATCAGGGTAGGGTTAGTAATCTAAACTTGGGGCCTTGTGGCCAAGAGGTTTCCAAGCTATAGCCCCCCAAAAGAAACAGCTTTTCTTAAATTAAATTTGACTTATACCTAGCACAGTTTTTGTGTGCACAGACAGAGATTAAAGCATGACTCAGACCATTGTATCCAGGTTTCCTATGGTTGGGGGTTACCCCCCAACAGAGTGCATGGTACCCACCAGCTCTTTTGGGAAAATTAAATCAAAACATTCTTTGAAAAAAACAGTTTGCTTCTCCAGATAGAACCATTTGGCATGCACCTAAAGCTCACATGCCTAATGAATTACACTGAACATGTATGGACAAAAGATTTAGAAGGATTTTTAGCCTTCAAAGTTTTATGCCAGCTGGATAGCTCAAGGGGATAATCACTAGTCCTTGAACCTGACCTAGCCAGTGTCACTTTGAGTCCCACCTTGGGCCAGAACAGGAAAAAGTCAGAAGGCATATTGCTAAAATCCCTCTCTCTGTCACAGGTTTTTTATTTTTTATTGTTATTATTATTATTATTTGTGGAGGGAAATTCTTTTTATAAGACATGAATACTTTATAAGACTGGCACGGAAGGGGCATTTTAAGAGGTTGTGGAGTCGCAGGAATGGGTGAGAGAGTGGCTTGAGGCTGAATTATGAGGAGGGGGATAATGTGGGTGGGTAGCAGGGGAGTGTGATGGAGTCACCTGCCCCTTAAGGGTAGTACTGCCTACTGGTCACATGGCATCACCCTTTAAGATATTTTTTTTTGCGGGGGGTGATATATAAAATGTCTGTCTGAGAAGATATGGGGAGACAGGAAACGGGTTCTGGGGGAAAATAGCATTTGGAAGAATCCTGTTACTGTATCTTTAAGGGCCTGGGATCTGGAGTCTTGCAGAGAGGATAGGGCAGGGCTCCTCTCTCACCCAGCCAAGAAGGAATGAGCTAGAGGAGAAGGGGCCAGCATAAATGCTGCTGCCTTTTTCATAGCAGCTTAGATACTTGCAAATGTTGAAAGGAGTAAGAAGATTCTGAGTTAGCAGGAAGTAGAAACCAGAAGTAGAAGGCTGCCAAACCCTCTGAGCCTAAGGAATAAGTGGAGCCAACTGAGGGGGATAAATTGCTACCCAGCTGCAGGAAGAGAGTTGGGGACTCCTGGTCAGTAGAGGGAGAATTATAGTTTGAACTGCCGAGCTCCAAGAGGAGAGCTGGAGCTCCTACCATGAGGAGAGACTTAAAGAGACAGAACCCTGAGGAGAGTGGGAACAGAGCATAGAGGGCAGATTTCACAGATACCTCTTGTTTGTTTAGGACTTTTTGTTATGGCCCCTTTCATAGAAAGATTTGTAATGAACAAGCCCTAAGAAGGGTATTATTGAATCAAGAGTGTTTGAAAGGGAATTACTGGCTTCCTGAGAAGGGAAACTAAGGCAGGGCATATGTGCAGCACTACATTGACTCAGCAGGGGGTAGGTACTACAGGGCAGGCATGCCCTACTATGGGGTTGTGAGAGTGGGTTGGGGGCTCAGGAGAGCAGGAAGGACACTGTGAAGGGACATGAGGGTAATGGCAGTGGTACTTGGCAAGAATAAGGATGGGGATGCTTGTCAGCCCCACATTATCCACTTCTGTATATATGCCAGGATCTTTCTGGGGGGTCTGGGCACCTTTCCCTGCCTCTCATGATCTGGAGTGACAGAGCCCTCAGGAGTGACAGAGCCCTGCCCCCATGTACATGTGCCAGGATCTGAGGGGCCCAGCCCATCTACGGGGGGAGGGGGAGATTGACTTTCCCCCTCATATAAGCCAGGTTTTGGAAGGGGCTTGCTTTACTGAGGAGCTGAGCCCCTCTTCCTTGCCCACACTCATGTGAAATGGGATTTGGGGTGCCTTGTCCCCTATGAGCCCATCTCCCTACCTCTGCCCCCCCACGTGAGCTAGGTGGGGAGCTTAGCACAGGCATGCTCAGAGCATGCAGCAAGAACATACCTGTTAACACTGGAGTGAGGAACTTAGAATAGGCATGCTTGACACTTATCATTAACTCTCCAGCACTCGGGAGGAGGGATGGGAACAAGCACTGGCACTGACATGAATGGAGTTGGGAGAGGAGGAAAGAGAGAAGTAATTGTTAAATTTTGCATGTGTGGTCTTCTGCCAAGAGAGTGGGCTCAGTGTTTGACGGTAGAGCTGGTAGCTTCTTTCCTTTACAGTAAAAAGGCAGAGAGAAAGTATGTGTGGTATGGGGTGTTTTGGGGGCATCACTCAAAGGGCAGAGTTAAGGTTACATGGGTGTTACCTTAGCTCTGTATTTCCTGTTTTTTTGACATTTTCCTGAACTCAGCAGTCTGAAAGGACATGAGCTATTGCTGGCGAACCTTAACTCTGTGTTAAAGATTTTGCCATTTAATATACTGTGCTGGTGGGTAAGATCTGCTGTGTACAAACGCTTTTGGATTATGTGGACTTTGAATATGAGCAATAAAATCTTGCGTTGTTTCATTTGCATTAGATACAACTAAAGAATATGAAAACGATTCTGAGTGATTTATTTCCCCCCCTTTGGAAAATGAAAGTTATTTTATATGATGATTCACAATTGTGACTTCCAAACAACTATTGCTTTGATTTTGACTTTGAATGGATGCAGAACCCCATTTATAAAATGCTTGTGTGGAAGCCCGATACCTGACTTTACAAGATATACAGTTCTTTGCTATTATAAGCTGAATAGAACATTGAAAGATGATTCCAGCTGTCTCATTGGCTCATGTTTCAATACACAGTATAATATATTCTTTCTTTAGAAAGGCTCTGTATGTAACAATTGATACTGAATTGCCTATAAAAATCCATAAACTTGTTTTTCTTTTGGTTTCAGCTTACAATAGTAATAACAACCTCAGCACAGGACATTTCCTGGGCCTCAGGCCATCAAATCCTCCCACCCTGACATTAATTCCCTGGAAATGTCCTGCTCTTTGATAGCTATTGCTGCACAGTATGTGTCTGTGTATCTAAGAGCAAGACTGAGCTCAGAATGAGTGTTGCATTTTTTCCTTCTGCATGTGAAGGTGGGGTAGACACTCTGAACTACATTAGAAAAGCAACCAAAGAAGGGAAGAGTTGAACAGACGGGCAGTGTTTTATCAATTGTTCATCGTACTGATGAAGGTTTGTGGGTTCTGCAAATTCAGTGAGACAGGTGAGTCATTATGCCACCTTGCTATGAGGAATGTGGGAGTGGCTCTGTGAGGATAGAGGAACTAGGATGTGGGGCTGAGCAGTCCTGAAATAGGAACCGTAGGAACAGCCAAGCCTGGGGAGAAGGTTTGAGCTGCACTTTATTGTATTGTTTCCTTTATTAATACAAGCAAATCTGAGGAAGGAAGTTGGAATCTTATATAGTATGTGGATTGTGTTTATAGAAAAGGTGAGATAAGGTCCTGCTTACATAGGAGAAAAAAAGTTTCATGACTCAGAATTACTTGTTATTCAAGACAAAATGATATTGAGACTAAAAAGCAACTCTCTCCAAACAAGGCAGCAGTGTTGGTATGAAAGCATTTTTGGAGAAATAGGTTTTTATAACAAACAACTTAGACAATCTAATACAGAGAGAGAGTAATCCCGCGCAAACTGGATACACAAGTGAAAAGACACTAAATCTATATCGTAAAAGAAAATGAGTTTTAAGTCTGAAGAAATTATCACCGGAATACCCATCCGTAGTGGTGCTGTAGCTATACGTCTGCCCATGTTTTCACTATAAACAAGCTGTTTACAGAGGCTAATAACTCCTCTATAAAAATGAATTTTTTGTAGTACTTGCCTAACTCTAGTACTCAATTTCTCATCATTGTATAAGCCTATCATTGGGCAATGTATTATTTATAGGTTTCTTTTTTTCTAATTTAAACTCATACAAAATAAGTGAAAAGTATGTTTAGGTTTTAAATAATTAGCTGTAGGATCCGGAGGTGCCCCTGAAACATCTAAAAAGATTACTAAATAGTGGCATGTTCACTTTATTTTCATACAGATTGAGGGTAGAGAAATGTAGCTGGCTTACAGTATTTGCTGCACTGAAGAGGAAAATGGGAGACAGTTTCACAGTATCACCTCAGAAAAGGTGTCTCTGGTTTAACACTTGGTTATTGGATAATACACAAATAATATATCTTGTCCATATTTTGCCCATTAGGCTTTGACAGAAGAACACAGCTCTCTATAAGTCTCGCAATTAATTGGCTAGTCAAAAAGACCAAAATAGAAGTTTATTGTTTTATAATCTGACACATTTAAATAGCAGTACTTGCTGTTATATGGTACTACCTCTGCATCATTTCAGACCTCTGGTTTGAAATAAAAATATGAATAGCCTTGATTTTTAAAATGAGATTTTTTTTTTATTCTGGTGCACATTTTAAAAGAAATAGATTATGTAAATATATCATCCTTTATGAAGTACTTTGTACGTTATTGTTGGAACTATTCAAGTTCTATTTAATGTCTTTACAATGCGTCAGTAATGCTAATTTCTTTCTCTCTGTGTGTCTATCTAATGAATTTCTAATGTGCCTATTACCTGAGTGTGGCCTCTCCAACAGTCCTACATTTTATGATGCTATCGTTAAGAGAAGTAGTTGTTTACTTGAGATAATTAACTCCTCAAAAGTCAAGATTCTTAAAGGAATAGTACAATGTTGTTTTTGCTTTCATCAACCTTTACGGTATAACACATTTTATAATTAGTGAAATAAAAGAGGGGGAAATTGTTTTCAATCAAATTATTGGTTTCCCCCCCCCACCTGGAAACACTCCACTCAAATATTATAACCCCTCCCCTGAAATGTGCCTCAAGACTCCGTCTTGGTGCTTGCTAATCAGAGTGGCTTCTCATTCTCCATGCAACAACTGCGTCCTGGCTTTTTTGTGATGATTGGTGCTACTACTCGTGTCTCGAACTCAAAGGGTGCTGTCCTTGGGATAACGAATAATACTACTAATCTTAACAAGGAGTATGACCCAGTGAACAAGAAACAAAATACACTAGTGTAAATCCCAATACATGAAATGCCATGCCCCAAAATAACAATGTGGGACTTTACTGGAGACAGGAACCAGAGGCTCTCAGGAAGGAAAGGATAAGGTTTACTAATAAATACCAATGCCTTAATAATACAGCAAATCCCTTACCGCCCAACATTCACAACTGTACCACAACCCCTCGCTCCCTCTGTGGCACCTTCCCAAGTAGATGGAATGCCTGGCGTGTGTCTGGAGATGGCCAGTGTTTCAGTGCTGCAAACATTGGCTGGCTTAAAGAAAATGAAAAGGGCCTTCCTATAGGGTGGGGCAGCTTCCTGTTCTTGCTCCCTTGTCTGCAATGCTCTGGCGGTCTTGGCTGGCTTAGGTCTCTGGCAATGGTTTGGTTCTGTGCCTCCCTGGACACTGGGCTCTGCAGGGCTGGAACTAGGGTTGCTAACTTTGACTGGATGAATTCCTGGAGGTTTCATCACATGACATTATTGTTAATTAAAGATTAATATTTAATTCCTGAAGACTCCAGGACAATTCTGGAGGGTTGTCAATCCTACCTGGAACTGTCCAATCATGCACTAGATCCCACAACAGTTCAAAGTCTCAATTTGTGGGGACTGAGAGCCAAACAGAGACTCTTTAGTCTGTTTTGCTTCTCTCAACTACAAACTCAAAACTTTAAGCTCCCAAACTGAAACCAAAACTAGTTCCTTTGTCTTTGGGACAGGCTGTCTCCTCCCACAGATGGAGTGAGCAGCCCTGGCTCGTCATCAGCCCAGCAAACTGTATAAATCACTCAATCAGAAACCTCCCTATTTGTCTCAGTGAGAGTTTCCAGTCCTTTCTGTCCATGCCCTGGACTCTAAATAGGCTGGTAAATTGTGTCCGGAGTCTCTGGAGCCATTGTTGTTGTAGTACATAAGGTAGGACCCCATAGATGCTGTTCCTGGCAAACTCCAAAGAGAGTTACACATTTCACCTCAAACACACACTCACACAGCTTTTGCCCCACATAAACTATTTCTAAAGGTCTACTTCTACTGGGATCTAATGGGTAAAGGAAGTAAAGCTTTCCCTCTTCCCAAGAAAGTGCTAAATTGGGGCTTGGCTACTGGTTCCTTAAGATGGATAGCACATATATTGTGATCAGCAACATGAGCTGTTAGGAGTGCATGCTGCTCTTTTAAATAGAATATTCTCCCTGACCCATCTCTAAAATCCACCAGGAATACTGAGGTAGTAGTGAACATACCTGCTAGAGCTCTGCTTCCCCCACACTGTACTTGCCAAGGAGGATTTGTCCATAAGGTGTGTGCAAGTAGTTTAGCATTTTCATCCGACTGGCATAATGACAGATTGTTTACTAGATTGTGTTCTGTGCAAATGTTTTCATGCAGCTCCAATAATCCAGACACTTAAATTGCTCTGGGCTGGAACTTGGCAGGTGTACTGTTAGTGCAAGATCAATTTACCTTTTCAATTTTTGCAAAAATTGTTTTGGATGCTTTTGTTAAAGCATGGAAACAGTGGTTGTCTTCTGGATTTTTTTAATATCAGATTATTAAAAATACTATTCAAAATTGAGAGATGTTGCATTGCACATCACCAGCATGAGGTTCAGAAAAAGCACTGGAGAGGCAGATCATTGGTTCCCTATTCAGTATTGTTTCTCCATTGTAAGATAGCTCTAGTCAGTCTGAGAATTAATTGTTCAGGGTCAAGATACCCCTAGGTGCTACTTACAGTATTGCCATAGGTTTAAATAGGGATAAGGCATCAGACCTTTTGTACCACAGCTGTGATGTGAGTTTCCATGGATAGGGTATGAAGAGTATCTCTGAAATTTTACTATTCTCTTCTGATCATAATAAAATATTCTGAAATTAATCTGAATCAGTACTTCTGAATACTTTCTACAAGCAGTGACAAAGGAGGAGAGAGCCTCTACCAAGTAGCAAGAATACGGTTTTCCTAGTCTGAGGAGGTGGTGTCTCTAATTCATCCAGCTGGCAATATCACCATCATTATTTAAGTGCAAACAATGTTCTCACCACTGTACAGCACGTGAATGTACAAACAGTACCTGATCCTGAGGAATTCCTCAAGAAGTCTGAGGTGTTTAAATGTATTTTGCTTCAGTCTTCACTAAAAACAGTTAATGGTGATCAAATATACAACATAATTAATTTTAACAAGGGGAAAGGAACACGAGCCAAAACAGGGAAAGAACAGGTTAAAAAATATTTAGATGTATTCATGTTGGCAGGGCCTCCTGAAGTTTATCCTAAGGTACTTAAGGAACTAGCTGAAGCAATTACCTTCAAGGACTCATGGAGGACAGGTGAGGTCCCAGAGGACTGGAAAATGACAAATATAGTACCTGCCTTTAAAAAGTGAAACAAAGAGGACCCAAGAAATTATAGACCAGTCAGCCTAACTGTGATATTTGAAAGATACTGGCACAAATTATTAAACAATCAAGGATAACAGGGTTATAAGGATTGGCTGTAGGGTGACCAGACATCCTGATATTATTGGGACCATCCTGATATTAGGGGCTTTGTCTTATATATGCAACCATATATACATTTCCTGAAAGAAAGAAAGAAAAAAAAAAGTCCCAATTTTTCACACTTGCTATCGTCACCCTAAGTAGCCAGCATGGAATTGTCAAGAACAAATTATGCCAAACTAACCTAATTTCCTTCTTTGACAAGGTTACTGGTCTATTTGGTGTGAGGGAAGCTATACATGTGATATATCTTTATTTTAGTAAGGCTTTTGACACTCAAAAAGTAGCTATCAATGGTTTGCTATCAAACTGGCAGGACATATCTAATGGAGTTCTACAGGGATCAGTCCTGGTCTGGTATTACTCAATATTTTCATTAATGAGTTGCATAATGGAGTATGCTGATAACATTTGCAAGCACTTTAGAGGACAGGATTAAAATTAGAATCTGCTAGTTTCGCAAAAGTCTCTCAGGGCTCCCCAGAACAACTCTGGAGATGTCCGTCGTCTCGTTCTGTTATTCTGTACTGTTAGAATCCAAACAGTCCAGAGATGAAGGCTCTTTCCTTGAATCCATACTTATAGTTCCTTCTAAAAAAACAAGAAAAAAACCCCCAAACTGACAGTGTCATTACCCACATGTGCTTTCCCTTTGATGACACAGAGTGAGGAATGCATTTAGAGTATTTGACCTGTGATTATCACACACAATGACCACTTGCTTTGAAATTAGCACATTTCTGTTAAAATTCTTCATTTGCATTCCATAAGGCTTCTTTCTCGTTTGATGGGTTATTTAGTTACAGGGGTGTGCACAATATAAATGTTTGCTACTCCATTATAACAGGATACAGATAAGTAAAAATAATGCATATAATATCACATTAGTTTTCATGAAGTTTAAACATCAAATATATTCTTCTACATTTAACAATTACTTTGATCTATACTAATGTACAAGTGAATTGGCCGGGGGCTCTAGCATGAGCTAGCACCTAATGTGCCAGCATCACACCTACAGTCTCCATTTCCCTTGAGTATTGATTACACTCACTTCTGGTATCTTGTTTTAAATTAAACTGTAAGCTCTTCAGGACTTGGATAATTTCTTGTGTGTTTGCACAGTGCCTGTCATAATAAAGCCTTCCATCTGATTGACTTCTTTGTGTGCCACTTCAATATAAATAATTAACAATTATATAAAGGCCTGGATCACCTCCTTTTGTAGCAAACCCACATACAGGTGTTGAAGAGAAAAGGTCTGTAAGCATCCCTTCCTGGAGATTCTTGTTGATTGTTTTGTAATAAGGGCAGCTCCCAGGGATAGACCACAGGTCTTTCCTGAAATCTGATGGATCCCCAGGATTCGTATTGTCTCTGGGTCCCTTGTAATGTCTCCTGTGTTTGTGTACAATTTCCAGTTTCTTATTACTTCAAGTCTTAAATTCTTGCCCTCAAGAACTGCGGTTGCTAAAACAGTTAAAGGTGATGGAAGCAACTTGGAAATCCAAGCATTATAACTAATTTATGATGTCCATATTTATTACTGTAATGGTTTTTGGCATTCAAGATTTGTGAATACTCTGTTTCCAAGGCATGTATTTGCTTGTCACGTAGTTTCAGATCTAATAAGCCAAGGTTATGATTTTTATTTCAAAGGAAAGGCTAAGTTCCTAAATCAAGCGTGTTTAGGAATCTCAATTGGTGGTGGTAACGAGCAGAACTGTGGAATTTTAAAAAGTGGTAGTAATATATGCCATTGTGAAGTTGACAATGGCATGTCCTTTGAGCTAAAATTCCTTATTTTCATTTGGTTATCTATTTGGATAAATCTCCAATTCTGCTGAGCTTTTCTTCTCTTATTTGGAGGGCCTGGAGAGAAATGGAGAGATTGTGATAACTTCTGATGCCTCTGACAGGAGGGCATAGTGCCAATAGGAGCATCATACTCACAATTGTATATATTGGAAAAGTACATAAGGGGCTTAATTATAATTACCTTGGATTTTTTTCAGACACAGAGGTGAGTTACTATGTGCTGTTCTCCTTTGATTGCTCTGGAGCAGCAGCAAAAATAATAAAATAAAACCAAAAAAAATTAACCCTTTAAAAGAGTTTTTACTACTTAGTATAGTTGGCTTTCCCATTTTGTCAATCCTAGGTCCCATATCCTGTGTCACAGCCTATATAGTCAGACATCATCTTCCTCTGCTCTTTTTTTGTTACTGCAACCTTGAACTGCTTGTATTGATCATGCTTATTACAGTAGTGCTTAGGGATCAACCAAGAGTGGAGCCCCATTGTGCTAGGCACTGTACAAACCGAGAGTAGCAGACAGTGTCTGTCCCAAAAAGGTTATAGTCTAAATAAACAGGACAGACACAGGGTGAGGGAAGGGATAGAACACACAACTAGACTGGATAATGTGATAGTGGAAAATGTCATGTTTGTTCCATGATTTTTGGGGTGGTGGTTTAGTTAGGAGGGTCTCAGTTAAATAGAAAGAAAAGGGAAAGGAAGGAGGCACTGAAGGAAGTGAGCAAAGAGGACAGGACAGCAGGTAAAAGACAGATATGGATTGAATCTGAGGTGGAGAAACTGGGAGGGATAGTTGGAGCAAACAGCCAATCAGCATAGGGTAAGAAAGTCCAGTTAAAACTGTATAAACTGTATAAAACTGTATAAACTCTGAATGCCCAAAGGTCCCTGCTTTGGCTGATTCTGCAGCTGCTCCTACCAGGGGGAGTTTCTGGCTAATTTCTCTCTGAAGTGATCACTCTATCTGGATCAGGTTCCATGTATTTTCCATTCTCATGGGAAGGGTCCATCTTTCTCACTCAGGAAGCTTTTATCTTAGGAGGTTAACTTTGTGTACCATAGAGAGGGTGGCACATATGTGGTAATTCACCTCTGTGTCTTAAATACTATTCTGATTGTTTTTCTCCTTCAATATCCCTAGGAGAACTTACAGTTTTATGTCAGGACTGGAAAGCCTTTATTACACATAATTTGAAAGCCTGATTAATAACTTTGCAACCTTTAGAATCTCCTTCATCCTAGCCCCTATTGAGTGCATTTTGCTCACAGCAGCTTCTATAATGGAGAGTGACCCAAATATGTATGTTTATACCTGTCAATCACCTTTCTCTCTGTGCAGCCCAGAGCACCCTTCTGCACCCCAAATTCCTCATCCCCGGCCCCACATCAGAGCCCACAGCCGGAGCCCTCACCCCCCCCATTCATTCCAAACCATTGCCCCTTTCCACACCCTGAACCCCTCATTTATGGCCCCACCCCAGAACCCACACCCCCAGCCCAGATCCCGTACCTCCTCCCACACCCAACCCCCTGCCTCAGACCAGATCCCCCTCCCATACTCCAGACCTCTCGGTTCCACCCCCCAGCCCAGAGCTCCTTCCTGCACCCCAAACCCTTCATCCCTGGCCCTACCCCAGAGCCCGCACCCCCAGCCAGAGCCATCACCCCCTCTGGCATCCCAACCCACTGCCTCTGCCAGGAGCCCCCTCCTGCACTCTGAACTCCTCATTTCTGGGCCCACCCCGGAGCCCACACCCCCAGCCAGAGCCCTCACCCCTGGTGAAAAGGAACGGGGGTAGGGCCTCAGGAAAGGGGCGTGGCATGGGCAGGACCTCAGGGGAAGGGCAGGGCAGAGGGTGTGGCCAGAGTGTTTGGTTTTGGGTGAGTAGAAAGTTGGCAACCCTACTGCCAGAAAGCTACTAAAGAGATGCCCAGAGACAACAGCCCGGGAGGGGACGAACTGACTGGCTAACTTGGGCATGTCCAAGAATATAGCTTGTGACTGAAAATTATGAAGGTTGTTTAAAACCTGACATTTAACTTATGCCACCTAAAAATTCCTATGGAAGGCACTGTGATGATTTGGAGAATCTGTCTGTTCAATTTATGAATTCTGTGTGAGACTATGATCACTATGTACAAACTCCATTTGACATTGCAGCCTGTAGAAACTCTGGAGGTTTAAAACACATGGGGATTAAGCATTTGGATCCCCTCACTGCAGTCTAATGAGTGTCCAATGGGGGATAGCCCAACTAGCTCTATGAAAGTGACTGATCCTGCTAACCTTTGATAATCCTTATTCTTGCAAGTATTCCCATTGAAGTAAATAGGATCTGACTTTATGGCCCGTATCCGAGATAATTCAAAACATTATAAGTTTTAATTATAAGTTGCTTGATTGCACGAGGTATTGAGCACCTCAGGCCAAGCGCTGAACTCCCATTGAATGGTGTTGAGGGTACTCAGCACTTGACAGAATCACTTCAAAAGTGAATAAGATTATCTGGCCAGAAGATGATGATAGCTTCACACCATATGCATAAATCTGTGTAACTCCACTAATCATTTCTGAGAAATGATAATAACATCACTGTCTTTCATATCAACACACCACACTAAGGCCTTGATTCTCCCAGCAGAGGCACTGGCATGCTTGTTCTGTAGGATAGGAACCCGAGAGAGAGGGAAAAAAACAACAGGAAACATTAATAGTTTTCCTTAGCTTTATCCCCATTTTTAAAAGAATATAAAGCATGGATACACCTTTGGCAATATCTTCCACTTGAACATGACCACTATAGGCTCTGCTAGCAAATGGTTGCCTTGTTCTGGCAAGGTTCCTCTTCATAGAAAAGCTATATGTTCAGTTGAGAAAAATTACTGAAAGTATTAAGAGCCTTACATTTGGGTTTGTTAAGAATAGAAAGTTTTCTCCCTCTTTTCTCCCTCCTAAAGCTTTTTTGTTATTTCTCTCAGATTTTCCTTTTTGTCTCTAGCCTCTCCTTACTCTTATAAGCAGCCTATATTGGGATTCTTTCCAGTTATGGTAATGGGCTTTTGATGCAGCTCCTTTAAGGTCCTTGTCTGCTGCCTTTCTCTAGGTTTGTGTATCCCTTCAAACTTTGCTGTCCTCCTTTGCCATTCTGTGTTCCTTATGCTAGTAAGTAAAGGAAAATTCGGGTCTCAACAGTCTTCACATCTCCTTCTGCATTAATTATTTCTCTGTATCTTACCTGAGATCTGTCCTTTTTATGTTAAACCTTGTTTCCTGCTTGGACCTTGTGCTTTGCCAGTTCCACTTCCCTCACCCTTCTCACATACGTTTTTCCCCATGCTGCCTCCTATGCCTGGAATGTCCTCCGTGATACTGATGCAACCATACTCTCCTATTTAAGATCCCTCCTCAAAACCCACTTTTTGGACACTTTATACAGAAATGTCTATGTCTCCATGTCTATGTAAAATACACATTTTTAATCTGTTAGTTGAGCTTTTCAAAGCTATCTAGGGAATTCAGACATAGCTTCCATTAAAATTAATGAAAAATGTATCAAAATCCCCATTTAAAAAAATTGAAAAACTCATTTACTATATGGATATGGAACTAGCATGTTGTGTATATATAACTAGTAACCTCACAATCTGTTCCTACCCTCTAGCTTAATGTGCATTTCTCCCAGTGCAATGTCAGGGTTTATCTATTCCAGTGACATCTTTTGGATCCCACTGGCTCCAGAGGGTATGTTTATGTGGACCCCTTTGCAAGATTGGGGCCCTAGACAGCAAGATCTTTAGGACAGGGCCGTATCTTTTTTGCCTGCAAAACAGTTAAGTGTTGTGCACACTTAGTTGGTAGCTCTATAAATACTCATAATCTTCCAGGTATAAACACAGCATATAATTATTTTTGACTTAGCCAGCACAGTTAATCATGCCATCTTGAAAACTGTGAGCTTCTTTCAAAAATATTACAGGCAATTTCAATCATTTTAAGAAGCTCTGCATTCATGCAATGTAGAATATTTCAAAAGGATTGTTTACCATGCATTTAAAACTCACATGCCTTGAATGGGTTTGAAATCAACTCAAAGGCAATCAATTATTTCTTACTGGAGCTCTCTTGAGAGACAGCTGTTCTGAAATGTCAGTGAACCAACAAACCCAGGGCAGAGAGTAACTGTTTGAATTTATAGCAATCTATTACGTAAAACCAACTTTTTTTCTGAACGTTTCAAATTCAATTGTTGCCTATGGCATAAAACCTACTGATTTCATTTTCATTTTATGCATTCATTTTAACTAATTCAAAACAATTAAAAGGTGATGTTTTTAAAGTGGGAAACAGTATCAAGTCTGAAGAAGGGAATTTTATGCTGAAACATTGCTTCTCTTTTCCTTCTTCTATTGGAGTGAATTACATTTTTATGCATTCTAGGAACTCTTTCTCATTATGGTTATAAGATTGTATGTTGCTTGCAGTAGCATCCAGGAGGAAGGATGATTATAGAGTTGAGAAATTATTGATTTTGAAGTCTCGATTTAAAAAAAATAAATTTGTCTGTTCTGTATTTCTGTATTTTAAAAGCACAGCATTTTAAAAAATGCATTTTTCTATAGCAGGGATCAGCAATCTTTGGCACGTGGCTCGTCAGGGTAAGCACCCTGGCGGGCCGGGCCGGTTTGTTTACCTGCCGCATCTGCAGGTTCGGCCGATCGCGGCTCCCACAGTTCGCCGCTCCAGGCCAATGCGGGCGGCGGGAAGCGGCGGCCAGCACATCCCTCGGCCCGCGCTGCTTCCCACAACCCCCACTGGCCTGGAGCGGTGAACCGCGGCCAGTGGGAGCCGCGATCGGCCAAACCTGCGGATGCGGCAGGTAAACAATCCGTCCGGCCTGCCAGGGTGCTTACCCTGGCGAGCCGCGTGCCAAAGGTTGCCGATCCCTGTTCAATAGCATAGTTTTAATGGGTTGAGCACAGGTTTGGGATACAGTAACATCTGAATTTTGTTCCTGTTATTGCCATTTCCCAAATTAATAAGGTTTCAGTTTTACAATAGTATATGAACTTTGCTTACTTGTGCCTCAAGGTACCCTACTACATAAGTAAATCACCTTGCCCCTTTTTACAAATGAAGAAACAGGAGTTTAGAGAGGTCATGTTATCTGTCAAAGGCCACATAACAAGTCAATATTAAAATCATAGGTGAAATCTTGGTTTTGGTAAAGTCAATGGCAAAACTCCCATTTGACTTCACTGGGGGAAGATTTCACTCAAGGATTAATATTATGTTTCATTATGTCCCCTTTATGACACTCCAGTGGTGTAAAAGGGGCCTTAAAAGTAGCAGATCTTCCTACCAGAATATATCCTGGTGTAATTCTAAATTTGATTTTGGTGTGTGCTGGAAGCACAGAAGACTGCAAAAGTAAAAATAAATTAAAAAGAAAATTAAATGTTTCAGAATCTGTAAGAAGATTTAGTTCCCTTCTAGCAACAGAGAAAATATAGGGAGGGACTTGTTTCCAAATCACTCTGACCATCCCTAATTCTTTTGGGCTTACAACCATATCCAGGAAGTGCAAAATGGCTAAACTGTACATAATTGTTTTTAAAGCTTTTTAGCTTTGAAGACAATAGCAATCTCATGAGTCAGAACAAAACCACAATCTTTTCCACTCTTATAAAAATCTCTGAATAGAGACTCATTATTTTCTTCAGCAATTTGACATTATGTAACTTCAAACAAAAACTTCATTATTCCTACATTTTTGACAGTTTTGGGCTAAAACTCCAGAATTCAAAGAATAGCGAATGGCAGACAGTTACTTGATCAAACCTATACTCTACAGTACATAGGTCTTACTAATGAGTGATGATGTGGATCAGAAACTAAATATTTGATTAACCTGCATTGGAAATCGCTGAGGTTAACTGACATTAATTCTTCAGATCTATATGTTGTATAAGTTGCTGTCCCTTAATCTTAAATTGTACAGTGTATTCCAGAAAATTTATTAGCATATTATATAGTGGATCATAAGGTCCTGCAATTCTTGCTCTGCACTCTGTTGGAGGAGGGTATGTGTTCAAAAGTAGCATACATTTCACGTTTGCACCAAATCTTTGTAGGGCCAGTCCACCTGCAGGCTGATCAAATTTCCTGTGGATGCTAACAGCCCTAGCAGGCCAAAACCACACTAGAGATCACTACCATATATAGAGGTTCTGATGTGACCCTAATGGCAGCAGCAGGTTAGGTGTAGAAGCCTCTACAGGGTCAAAAGATTCCCCTTTCCACTTGGGTAATTCCTTCATTGCCAGTTATGCTGGTTCCACAGCCAAATTACACTGGCAGTGCAGTGCAAAGCATCACACTGCAGCAGACGCTATGGCCCAAATTTCTTTGTATTTCTAGAAAGCTTGTCAAGCCATTCCAGTTGCCCTGTGTATGAAATTAAACAAGTAATTTCCCATTTTTTTTGTTTTTCTCTGTATGGGGGAAAAAACAACAACAAGGGAGTACAATTCCTGTGCAAAGGTGCTATTTTCTGAAATTTAGAGACAATATTTTTATCCTTGGACTTGTATTTCCCCCCAAAACGTCAGTTAATCAGTCATATATTTGCAGGTGAAGGGGTGACAATAATTTAACTTTAATTTAATACTGAACAAATAGAAGGAAATCACAATAACACGCTGAGTTATTTTAAATGCACCTTCACTGCACTTTGAGTAGAGATGTAAAGCAGCATTTTCTGAGTGCCAGTGTTTATCCTCTTGTTCTGAATCTGGAGGTGTATCCTCAGTGTCTTCATATCAGATATAAAATTGTTGTAACAGCATCAATGTTGTTGATGCTCTGTTTGACACAACGGCTACCTCTGCTGTGATTGGAATGTCTGGAACCCTCACTGACCTAGTGTTTTATAAAGAAAGAGACTGCATGCTTGTTAGCAAGCTTCATACATGTCTGTCTACTGCCCTCAGTAAACTCGATTATTAAATAATATTATTGTGCCCTTTAATAATAATAAAAGTAATTTGAAAGACTACTATTTAAAAATATGTGCTTTCATAACAAAAAAACAACAACATACAACTTTCAGATTTTGGTTTTCTACAGGTATAATCAGCAACCATCATGTTCGTGTTTGCTTTCCCGGTGTCATAAACATACATTGTAGCATATGTTCTTTTACAACACTCATCAGCTTCCACTTCTTCAAGTAGTTTACAGACCTATAAAAAGGCTGCTAAAACAATCTGTTTCCTTATTTATTCAGTAGTTCCTTAAGTTTGAAAAGGAATCTAGTAATCATCCATGACATTCTCTACTGCTTTAATAAAAGAAAAAAAAAACCAGCATCCACCGTTCCTCATAATTTGTATGTACTGCTTATTGTTCTACTTCAACTAATGGCCAGATTATGTACTCCTTTCTCGAGGCAAGCTTCCAAGTTTTTTCTCAAATATGGACCAGATAATTAACTGTAATCATTATTTTTATTCCCTGCAATAACATGTCAAAATCCAGAGAATTTGCACAGACCCCCATTGACTTTAATGGCCTTTGGATCAGGCCCTTCAGAGCATATGTGGGACTTCCTCTTATTTGTTTGTTGATTCCTTTAATATACAGACATAAGAAGATCATAGGGCATATCCAGTCCCCAGTTTCACTTATTTGTTTTAACATGGGAGTGGGGAGCGTCTGTAATACAAGAATAGAGTTCTGCTCACCTCCATTGTCTGTTATTCTGACTATTTCAGTTCTTTTGCCAATTTTTGCAAATCCCAGGATTCCATCTGGTGAGTTCTGTCTCTTCCTCTGACTAATGTCATCAATCAAGCTACATCACACTTTCTCTTTGATGCCTGGCGATGAGGAGCCCACATTCTACAATTTATGTGTTTTCAATTTCTTCTTCAGAGTTTATCTGAAATGTACTGCAGAATGCTATATGACATTAGGGATATAATTGGACTGATTCTAATCTGGCACTGGTATAAGACAGGATAACCCCATTAATTTAAATAAAGTTACAATGGTATAAAATTGGTGCAAATGTGATTAGAATCAGTCCCTACATTTTTAGTTATAAACATTAATAAAATATAACTAAACACATTGCTTGACAGAATAAATGGTAACATGGTCCAGTAAATAAACATGTACCAAACCAAATGTTGAATAATAAAAAAAAAAACTCATTCACAAACTGCCACCAAGCAGACAAGAAATTACAACTACAAATGAAATCAAAGCATCTGCCTACAGTGCACACACTGTAACAGGATGAATTTCCAAGGTATGCATAGAAAGGAATGGAAAGATTCAAATCACATTATTAGTAACCTGAGTTGTATACATACAGCAGGAGACAGTAAAAAGGCAGAATATGTTAACCATGGTCTGACAGTTATTACTGCTATCTGTTATTCTATGTATAGGGAAAACTGGTAATCTGATACACTGCTCTGTGGTTACAATTGGTTGCCACTGTAGTTCCTCATGTTGAAAATGTCACAGAAATTTTCTTGCAAGGATATTAGCATGTATTTTTACTACTCTGTTACTGTTTATCAGTGTGATGCCCAAATTCAAAGAGCCTCTTGCAATGTTATGAATGTGGTATTTAATTATTCACTACTTTAAAAAAAATGGTGAATAAGAAAAACCACCAGAAAAATATTTTTGGTGATCTAGAACTATTTGTGAATATGATGTGAATTTACTGAATAGTTTTTGGAACTGAGATGTCATTCACAAAATGTCCAGAGAAGGAGGTGGTTGCAGTAGTGTGCTTTCTATAACTTAAGCAGAGTGGTTAGGACCCGTACCTGGGATATGGAAGAACCAGGTTCGGTTCCCCCTCTACCTGATGTGGAGAAGGAATTTGAACACAGGTCTCCCCCCGCCAAGGAGAGTGCCCAAGACACTGGAATGGGATATTGTGGGTTGGAGATCTCTATCTCTATCTCTGCTGTTGAAGCTATTCCACTTTATTTAAAAAAAAGTCACTAGAACAGGGACTGCCACATCCCAGGTGAGTGCCCTAACCACAGGGCTACAAGCTAGAAGGTAGATGCTTCTGTTACAACCACCACTGTGGTCCTTTAAAAGGAATTAAAAGGAATTGAAAGGAATTTTCAGATTGAATGAAACACGTTTCTCATGATGTCAGCAGTTTTTGCAATTTTGGGATTCAGTTCAACCCAAAACAAATTATTTTTTTTCAATTTTTCAAAACTGCTTGTGAACTAAAAAACCAGTTATTCACCCAGCTCTAGTCATAACCTCTCCTGTCAGAGCAGAAGGTCAAAACACATTAAGGAACTTTTAGTGTATGGCAGCAGGATCCACACTGCAACTTAGTGCATGGCAAGCTAGTGTTAGGTGATTTACACCCTAGCTTGCTGCGCACTATCTCTCTCTGTATAGACATGCCCAAAGACAATAACTTACTCTCCAGTTTAACAGAATATTTTTGCTGTGTGTAAGACAAACAAAATCAGTTGCCTTCAGAGAGGAAACAGCTACTCACCTGAGAGCCTGTGTCCTGCTGCCAGAGAGGGAATTGAAGTCCAGATAAGAGTTTCCATACTGTATAGGTTCTTAAGACAGTGACATGTTCACAGACTGCTGAGAAGTCTCTGTGATCTGTGAAACCGCCTGTTGAGAGGTCAAAAGGCCAGCATGCGCCTGACTATGAACTTGTCAGAAAAAGTGGATTTTTTCTTTGAATATCTTAGCTTCCTGCTGGGCCTGTTAGACTCTGCTGGGTCCACTTTGAGGTAGCTTCCTCCCAATCGTCTGGAATTTAAGAGATGGTAGTTAGGCTGCTCCAATGCCTTTCCTGGTGCAGGGGTTAGTTGCTCTTTGGGATTACATATTTCTTTTTCTGCTAGTGAAGCCACAGATTTGTGGTGGCACTTTTGTTGGGAGCATCTATACTCTGTTTAACATATATTAAAATACCCTGTATTTATGAAGTGGAACTCATTTTGATACAAACTCACTAAGTGGCAGAATTGAAAAATCCTCACTACTACTGTGATATGTTTCATGTGAAATATTTTGGGGGCAGGTGTGTGTACTTGGGCTCTCATTTCTCTTTATGTTGTTCTTCATCTAGTAATTTTCTTTAAGTATGGGGACAAGAAAGAAGCCACCACAAATCCCTTAAGTTAAAGTCCTATAGGGTTTAATAGAGACAAACCCCATAGAGTTCTAAAAATATTAAATGGTGTTCTATAGAAATTACTTCAAAAATCTCAAATAATAATTCTATAGAATTATTTCTATTAGTTTAAAAATTGTGTTGGAAAGTTATCAATGTCTCTCAAATCTGACAGGACTTCCCCATAAGTGAGGAGAGAAAAGTAACAGATTTTAGCTTCCTACCAGAGCTCAGCTTCTGGTGATTTGGCAAAGCAGGAACACCTCCTGGTTTAACTGTGCTCACTGAAGCCAGACAATTCCCGTTGCACAGAGTTTACTGGGAGTGGCTAGTGTGGATAATGGAGAAACATTTTGGACTAGTTCTTTGAAAGTATATAGTAAACCTCAATTGGACCGTCAGGACAAGCAAATCCCCCTACCACTTGAGTTAAAGGAGTAACTCCAGTAGATGTGAATAAGTAGCTGACTTATTAGGGGACAGCCGCAAGACAGGCAGACACAGTCACACATGTTTTGCTACTGTTATAAACTCTCATCAGCTTCAAATAGGGATGCTAATGTAGAAACCACATATGATACAACTATATTCCAGCTGCATGGAATGAAATGTGCAATGAGCAAGTGCCAGGAAATCAAGTGAGTGTGACTAAAATGATTCAGAGAGGCAAGGTGGGTGAGGTTATATATTTTGTTGGACCAAATTCTCAATAGAGCTTGAAAGCGTGTCTCTTTCACCAACAGAAGTTGATCCAATAAAAGATATTACCTCACCCACGTTGTCTGTCTAATATCCTGGGACCAGCATGGCTACAACAACACTGTAAACTAGATGCTTTTGCGTTTTGAAGAAATGAGAGTGAATCACTCAGTTGTAAGTCCTATGCTGGTTACAGAAAATTCTGCTCTGTCAGTAAAAATAGGTATGCTTGAAAACAATATTAGGTCAAAATGGGCACTAGGGTTCTGGAGACACATGACTCAGGTGGTTGTGATTTATCTACCAAGATATGTTTATTCTTGAGATTGAGGCTGAGAGTGTGTCATATTTCTAATCAAAAAGAAAGAGCTGAAGTTCGAAATCACACTCTTAGCTCTGCTGTATTAGGAATTATATGTATGGAATCTCCAATCTAGATTGACATGTAATTAATTATTTTTTTAAATGACTTTCTTTAAAGGGAGGTGTTTGCATATCTTTCTGGATGCTTCCCAAATAAACCACTCCAAATATCAACAATTGTCATACTTAAATCTCCCCTGATCCCAATTAGTCCTGCCCCCACTGGCTAAAATATTTATGGTACAGAGGAGCTTATTGAAGAGGGCTGACTAGCTCCAGGCCCTCTGGCCTTTAAAGGGGCAAGCTACCCTGTTACAATTGTTGTAAAATAATGCAAAAAAATTGGCCCAGTATGTTTGAACTTGGAATAGTTACAGAAATGTGATCCACTTCTGATCTTTGAGAGTACTTTTAAAAAACCAAACTAATAGTCTCTTTGCATGTCATAATAGAAAAATATACAGCACTTATGGCTGACTAGGCACATCATTAATTAAACAGGACAGAATACAGCAACATTCACAAAAATGGAAATCTCTTTTTAATTACCTATTACTATATATTATTTTTAATACAATAGCACCTAGGGCCTCCAACTGAGATCTGAGCCCCATTGTGCTAAGTACTATATTGACAGAAAAAAGATAGTCCCTACCCCAAATAGCCTGCTCTCTAAATAGACAAGACAAAGTGTGCTGGGGAGGGGGTACGTATAACACACAAGCAGCGTGAACAATAGGATGTTCTGCAAATGTTAGGTTAGTTCCAATTTATTTATAAAGTGGCACAGGTGATCTTATACATTGAATTGGAACTAACCTAACATTTACAGAACATCCCATTGTTCACTCCATATATGAGGAGTCCCACTGAGTTCCCATGAACTTAATGTGAATCACTATCACTTTGTTTCTATCCCTCAATTGATTTCAGTGGGATTACTCGTGATTAAATGCTTTTGTGGATCAGAGCCAAGCTCCATTCTGCAGAAAGGGACTAGTATATAGAAATTTGTTTTCCCCTTCTCTTTACTTCCAAACCCACAAACCAACTATCGAGGAAGGGATTCAACACAAACTCGTATGATTAGGAGGTTTCCCCACATTAAACTAGCCAGATGGATTATTAATAAGCAGAGAAATGGGGAGGTGGATTAGTCAATTTTAAAAACTTTTTGGATAGCCAGCCATATCTCTGCTTTTTGGAAGCATTCACAAGGAGGTTACTCTACAGCTCTAGCACTGGGAGGAGGGAAAGAAACAATTCTGGCATTAAAAGTTGTTTTGTGCAAGAGGTAGGGCACTTATTTACATCTGATCCCAATGCCTCAAAGAGTAGTCCCGCTAGTTTCTGTTGTGGGGGGCTCCTTTTATTTTATGGCCCCTCCATAGCCTTCTTAATATAATAAACCTAGCATTTCGCAGTCAATGAATCAAGCCTTATGGGGCCCAGAAGGCTTCAGATATTTTTTCCTGGATAGAACCCTCTAAATTTCCAGGCCTTTCTGAGATTCTGCTTGGACATTAACACTGTAAAAATTAAAATATTTTAGGATTTATCTTAATCTAGTAGAACTTTCTGAAGTTTCCCCCTTCCCTTATATCTGTGAAGTGTTCTGAAATTGAATTATTTCTCCTGGCCTGAAATTAAAGGAATATCTGTTATTAATTAGACACACAAAGGTTTTAAGGTTAAAAACTCAATTGCTATTATCTATACTATTGTTGTGTAATGTCTTTGAGATTTTTATCATGAGTTTATTCAATAAAATTTGCATTTCTTTTTAATTAGATATTCTCTTAGTAGCATAGCTTTTAGTACTGTTGTAAAATGAGATTTTGAAATTAATCATATTGTTAACCAGATTATTTTTTCCAGATTCAGTGCATTATATTTTTAATAATAATGAAATTAAATTAAGATCAGATATTACTAGTAATAGCATGATATTATGCAAAAACTGCACATGTGTTTTGAACCATCAAAAATAAAAGAAACCCAACAAAACATTATCTATTAAACCAGTTATAATAAATAATTAATGGAACATACAAAGCATGATACTTAATATTTAATACTATTCATGATCCCTAATGAAGGAATGTAATATTGTCTATAACATCAGTTGTTACAACCAGAGGATATAATGTCAGTCATTTCAATATCAGTTATTTCTGCAGGTTTATAATTCTCATATGAAATATGATTTAGTAGTATTGGTGACTCCTTTTATTACTTGCAGTTCATGGACCTAGAAAGTAAAGATTCACCTTTTTTAACAAAAAGTGCAGGACCAGGTTAATAGAGACACACTGATTTATACTCATATCTGGAACTGTATATTAAAGTTCAATATCTGTTAACATAGAAGTAGCTCCAATGTTGTTGTTTTACTTTTGTTTCACATTCTAAAGGAAGTACACATATGGCCCTTTAAAGGTTGAACAAGTAAAGATACTGCCTCTGTCAAATGAAGGATAAATGGGAAAGTAATTTTATGAAAGGTCTCTGAGCACAATTCTGCGAGATCAGCCCAGTCTGAGTTACAAATTAGGTAAAAATGTGACAAAATAAATAAATAAATAAATAAATAAATAAATAAATGGTTTGTAGCTGATAGGAACAGATTCCAGCATTAGTCCACACCTCAGTTTAACCATGTAAGATGCATTGACCTCCCAGATTAATTCTTACCTTTATTATTTAGAATCTTACTGCCTTTTGTGATAGCTCTTCAGTTCTGCTACCAAGCTCAACAGGAATCTGATTCAGTAAAAGATGAGTTCTACATCTTGATGATCTGTAAATTAAAAACCCTTCTTTCTTCCTATAAGTATTGAGATGATCAAACCACAAATGAATACTGCAGCAACTATCTGATATAAAATATGTTGAACTAATATCCATTACACACAAAGAAATACACAAATTAACTTACCCGGCAACTGATACATTACATTATGGTTCTATTTACTTAGCAAAAAACATAATTATCCTTTATTTCAATATTGTGTTGACACAGTTTACCACATTACTGGTTTTTTTCCCCTTTGGAAGGTACTAAACAATCAGAACTGTTGTAACGCTTTCAGGGATAAATAAAACAAGTCTGGCCGCTATAGCATCTCACTGGTTTATAATTGGCCAGGTCCTGTCACTGCAATATTTAATATTTTCCAATGAACAGCAGTTGAATGTAATTAAGGACTGGATGACTCAGGGGTTTCTTATTTGGATACAAAATCTGTGTTCTTGTAGCAGGTGCAAATATATGGCAGCCACCTCCAGCAAACTTATGGCAGTGTGGTCCAGAGACTAGGGCATGAACTTGAATCAAATGATATGGGCTCTATTCCTAACTATGCCACTAGCTGTGTCTGACCTTGAACAAGTCATTTAACCTCTTTGTGCTTCAGTTTGAAAATATGAGCACTTGTCCACCATTGTAAAGTGCTTTGAAATATATAGATGAAATTGCTATAAAACTAATATGTTTATTATTATTCTATGTTAGTTACCAACAAGATGAGGAAGCAAATAGTAAATTGTTGGATTCTGATGTTATCTGAGTTAACTGTATGTACAGATTATTTAACAAGTGGAATTTGAAAAGAAAACTATGGGGAGAGCTTGTGCAAAAGAGCTGGTGTCCCACTTTCTGGTCTGTAGGCACAGCTTAGGAGATGACATAAGCAGTTTAGCAACATCCTTCATTTAATTGGGGCAAAGTTACATCAGTCATCTAATTACTTGTAAGTCATCTAATTACTTGTTTGCTTGGAGGTTGGACTCTACAGCTACAATAATGGGGGCTGAATAGAGACCCAGCTGCCAGTCTGGTCCTAACTACCTGTCGAAGAGGTAAAAATGAGACTAGAAATGGAGAAATGTTCTGAGGTTCATTATCCCATGGCACATAGATTACTTATTTCCTGAACCTTACATGACAATGTAAAATCTACACAGCCAGGTATGGACTGTTGTACTCCATCTATGAAGAAGAAGATGTCTTTTTTGAGTTAGCAGTTGGCATGCTTGAAAAAAGTTACTTTTTTCAAGGCATAGCATTTTGGAAGGTAGTTCTCTCTTGTCTAGAGTTTTATTCAGATGTAAAAAGAAGATTGTGTATGTACGTACACCTCTACCCCGATATAACGAGACCCGATATAACATGAATTTGGATATAACACGGTAAAGTTGCGCTCCGAGGGGGCGGGGCTGTGCACTCCGGTGGATCAAAGCAATTTCGATATAACGCGGTTTCACCTATAACATGGTAAGATTTTTTGGCTCCCGAGGACAGCGTTATATCGAGGTAGAGGTGTATGTGCATGTAAATGCTCCCAATCACTGCCTCAGTGCCCCTCTGAAATCAGGATATGATGTTGCCAGGGTCTTTGCCCATAGCACTCCCTACTGATCGCTTCTTTGGTCCTCTGATAGCCAGTTTCTGTCCTTGACTTAGCCCTGTGGCTAAGTCAGGTCTAGTTTGAACCTGCTTCTGATGTAACCAAAAGTTTCAACAAAAGTTCACACAAACCAAAGGTTCTTTCACTCCTCTTGGGCTCCTCTTCAACCTGCCCACCAGATTCAGTCCCCAGACCCTTCTGGGATACCTTTTAGGTCTCTCTGGCTCTGGGATAGAGCACTGACTCCCAGGTTATTTCTCTGGAGTCCTTCCAGACCCTCCTTCAGGACCGTCCACAAGAGCCCCGCTTGCTCCCTTTGGTTCCTTTTGCAAACTGACTTTTCTTAGCCTTTTTTTGAGACCCAGATATTTCAGGCTATCACCTGATCCCATTTAGTCTTGCCCCCTCTGGTGAAAATACAGTTAATTATGGCACAGGTGAGCTGATTGAGTATAACTGGCTATTCCCAGGCCTTCTGGCCCTTAAAGGGGCAGTTCATCTTGTTACAATGACTATAAACAATGGGCCAAAATTGGCCCATTGTATTTGAGCTGGAATAGTTACAGAAATGTGGTCCATTTCTGATCTTTGAAAGTGACTTAAAAGCAATCAAAGAAAAACTAATAGTCTCTTTGCATGTCATAATAGAAAAAAATACTGCATTTGTGCCCATCTAGGTGTGCCTTTAATTTAACAGGACAGAATACAGCAACATTCACCAAAAATGGAGCCCTAATATTAAATTAAAGCGTAGCATGATCCCAACTGAGATCAGAGCCATTGTGCTAGGCACTGTACAAAAACAAAGTTACGCATATCCTTAAATGCTTTGCTGGACTGAGGCCTAATGATTACCACAAAGATGTCATTTAAGGCTCAGACAACCTCTTTAAAATCCCTTCTTAGGCTGACGAACTCTCAGCCATCCTGAGCAGACTGTCCTTATTGGGAAGAGCTTATGTAAGGAACAAAAATAAAACCCTATAATACATACTGAATAAACAGCCACATAAACAGTGTTTCAAATTTGCAGATGCAATTACTGGGAGATAGAAATCTGCACCTACCATTAAAAAGATAAAATAAAAATAGCAAAGGGGGAGGCTTTGTTACCTAATGTCAACTTTAAGTTTTTCTATCTATATTTTTAAAAAGGAAATCAGAGTTGACCAAATAAAACTCCTGGAAATGTTAATAACATCACTCTTCATTTACAATAGGCTGTCAATTTATGGTTTCAAATTGCAGTAAACTTGGGCTTTACTATGAATCCAGGACAGGGTCTTAATTATTTTCTATTTCTCTGACTGTTTGTTCTGGTTATGTACATGACCCGGATCACCAGAGCATCTGAGTTTCTCACAAGTATTTAAAAATGGGAAATGCAATAACTTTTGCTGCATTAGTAATCCAGCAGCAGTGGGGGGAAATGTCAGTCAGTTTTTCAGAACTTCTCAGTAAAACTAAACAAATTGTAAATGAATATGTCAAGACAAGAAATACAAACTTTAATATATTTAAAGGAACAAGAGCAAGTAATAATCTCTCTTTTATTAAAACTGGCTTGAAAGATCTGTTGAGATCAGCACCACTGTTTCTCCTTATTGTTTCATAAAATTAGGCATCAAATAGACTGGAAGGAATGCCTGATAAGTTTAGAGTGTTACATAGGTAATATCCCTTGGCATTCTTTTGCCAATACACTGTAGCTTTTGTCTTTGTTCTAGAAGTTTCTCTTTCACCCCAGTTCAGGAAAGCACTTAAGCATATGCTTAAACTTAGCTTAGTCTTTAGCTTCCGGACATAGGCGTAGTTTGACGTATGTATTTTGGGGGGCAGCTAGAATTGCCAAATTTTTTATAGCAGAAAACCAAACACCCTTGCCCTGCCCCGCCCTTCCTGAGGCCCTGTCCCTATCCTGCCCATTCACCAAGGCCCCTCCCCCTGCTTAGTCCATCCCTCCTCCCTCCTTCCCTCGCTGTCCCCTACCCTCGCTCACTACCTCATTTTCACTGGGCTTGCGCAGGGGGGTTGGATACAGGAGGGGGTGAGGGCTCTGGTTGGGGGTGCGGGTTCTGTGGTGGGGCTGTGGATGAGTAGTTTGGGGTACAGGAGGGGGCTCTGGATGGAGGGATGGGGCCAAGGGGTTCAAAGTGTGGGAGGGGGCTCCAAGCTGAGGCAAGGGATTGGGGTGTGGGAGGGAGAACTGGCTCTGCGCTGGGAATGCAGGCTCCAGGGTGAGGCCAGAAATAAGGTTTTCAGGGTGTGGGATGGGGCTCCAGGCTGGGGCAGAGGGTTGGGGTGCAGGGGGGGGAAGGCTCCAGCTGGGGGTGTGGGCTCTGAGGTGGGGCCAGGGATAAGAGGTTTGGGTGCAGGAGGGGGCTCCAGGCTGGGGCCAAGGGGTTTGGAGTGTGGGATAGGATTGGGGGTTGGGATATAGGAGGGAGTAAGGACTCCAGCTGGGGGTTCAGATTCTGGGGTGGGGCCAGAAATGAGGGGTTCAGGGTGTGGGAGGGGGCTGGGGCAAAGGATTGGGGTGTGGGGGGAGGTTTGGGTGCAGGAGGGGGCTGAGGGCTGGGGCAGGAGGTAGGGTGTGGGAGGGGGTGTGGGCTCCAAGAGAGAGTTTGGGTACAGAAGGGGGCTTAGGGGTGCAGGCAGATCCAGGCCAAAGGAAGCTGCACAGCTGGCATTCGGCATGGGGGCAGTGTGCAGAGCCGTCTGGCCACCCCTGCAGCTAGGAGCTGGAGGGACATGTTACTGCTTCCGGGAGCCGCACGAAGCCAGGTAGGGAGCCTGCCTACCCTGCTGCTCTTCCAACCGGACTATTGACGGCCCAGTCAGCGGTACTGATCGCAGCCACGAGAGTCCCTTTTCAATTGAGTGTTCTGGTCAAAAACTCGGCACCTGGCATAGAATCATAGAAGATTAGGGTTGGAAGAGACCTCAGGAGGTCATCTAGTCCAACCCCCTGCTCAAAGCAGGACCAACACCAACTAAATCATCCCAGCCAGAGCTGTTTCAAGCCGGGCCTTTAAAACTTCTAAGGATGGAGATTCCACCACCTCCCTAGCTAACCCATTCCAGTGCTTCACCACTCTCCTAGTGAAATAGTTTTTCCTAATATTCAACCTAGACCTCCCACACTTCAACTTGAGACCATTGCTTCTTGTTCTGTCATCTGCGACCACTGAGAACAGCCGAGCTCCATCCTCTTTGGAACTCCCCTTCTGGTAGTTGAAGGGTGCTATCAAATCCCACCTCACTCTTCTCTTCTGCAGACTAAACAAGCCCAGTTCCCTCAGCCTCTCCTCGTAAGTCATGTGCCCCAGGCCCCTAATCACTTTCGTTGATCTCCGCTGGACTCTCTCCAATTTGTCCACATCCTTTCTGTAGTGGGGGGTGCCAAAACTGGACGCAATACGCCAGATGTTCACCAAATAGAGGGGAATAATCACTTCCCTCGATCTGCTGGCAATGCTCCAACTAATACAGCCCAATATGCCGTTAGCCTTCTTGGCAACAAGGGCACACTGTTGACTCATATCCAGCTTCTCGTCCACTATATCCCCAGGTCCTTTTCTGCAGAACTGCCGCTTAGCCAGTCAGTCCCAGCCTATAGCAGTGCATGGGATTCTTCCGTCCTAAGTGCAGGTTCAACCCTTGGTGAACCTCATCAGAATTCCTTTGGCCCAATCCTCCAATTTTCTTTAGGTCACTCTGGACCATGTCTTTACCTTCCAGCATATCTACCTCTCCCCCCAGCTTAGTGTCATTTGCAAACTTGCTGAGGGTGCAATCCATCACATCATCCAGATAATTAATTAAGATGTTCAACAAAACCGGCCCCAGGACTGACACCTGGGGCACTCTGCTTGAAACTGGCAGCCAACTAGACATCGATCCATTGATTACTACCCATTGAGACCAACGATCTAGCCAGCTTTTTATCTACCTTACAGTCCATTCATCCAATCCATTTTTTTTTAACTTGCTGGCCAGAATACTGTGGGAGACTGTATCAAAAGCTTTGCTAAAGTCAAGGTCTATCACGTCCACCACTTTCCCCATATCCAAAGAGCCAGTTATCTCATCACCAATCAGGTTGGTCAGGCATGACTTGCCCTTGGTAAATCCATATTGACTGTTCCTGATCACTTTTATCTCCTCCAAATGCTGGAAAATGGATTCCTTGAGGACCTGCTCCATGATTTTTCCTGGGACTGATGTGAGGCTGACCGGACTGGAGCTCTCCGGAATTTCCTTCTTTTTTTTTTTTTTTTAAAGATGAGCACTATAGTTGCCTTTTTCCAATCGTACGGGACCTCCCCCAATTGCCATGAGTTTTCAAAGATAATGGCCAATGGCTCTGCAATCACATCAGCCAACTACCTCAGAACCCTTGGATGCATTGGATCTGGACCTATGGACTTGTGCATGTCCAGCTTTTCTAAATAGTCCTTAACCTGTTCTTTCACCACTGAGGGCTGCTCACCTGTGCTGCCCAGTGCAGCAGTCTGGGAGCTGACCTTGTCTGTGAAGACCAAGGCAAAAAAAGCATTGAGTACTTAAGCTTTTTCCACATCATCTGTCACTAGGTTGCCTCTCCCATTCAGTAAGGGTCCCACACTTGCACTGACCTTCTTCTTGTTGCTAACATACCTGTAGAAACCCTTCTTGTTACCCTTCACATCCCTTGCTAGCTGCAACTCCAATTGTGCTTTGGCGTTCCTGATTACACCCCTGCATGCTCGAGCAATATTTTTATTCTCCTCCCCTGTCATCTGTCCAAGTTTCCACTTCTTGTAAGCTTCCTTTTTGTGTTTAAGCTCACCAAATATTTCTCTGTTAAGCCAAGCTGGTCGCCTGCCATATTTACTATTTCTGCACATCAGGATGGCATCCCTAGGGGCAGCTCAGGTCAGGCCAAAGGCTGCTCATGAGGGGCAAATTCCATGCCTGCCGGAGGCTTTCAGTTTGGGAGAGCAACACCCTGCAAAATTACGCCCATGGTTCCATGCTCTTCTCTGTTTTATTTTCTTTGGTATTAGTGCTCTGTCTCTCCCTGTAGATTTCTAGGGTCATACAATACTCTTTTCTCAGGGCCCTGTCAATTGCCCTGAGGTCTCTGTGTCCTACATTGTTTCTTAGTCTTTACTCTTTTAGTTCATTCTGTTTCTCTCTTAGGCCCTTTACCCTCTAGCACACTCCATCTATTTTGAGTTCTGTGTTCCTAGATGTCCCAGATGAGCGGATAGGATAATATGCCATAAAAATTGAAAAATGCTTAGAAAATAGTATCCTGTTTCATAGTAATAATCCTTTTATTGGTCTAATCCATTCCAGAATGGAGAATGTAATATGAATGACTACTTGCCTGCAACAGCAAGTGAAAAGCGAGATTTTCTCCTCAGCCAAGTTTTACCCCCTCCCCCTTCAAAACTAGTTTCTCTGTCATTTATTCAGAGGGAAAATGGGGGAACTAATTTAATCAAAAGTGCATTTTTTGTATGCATCAGGAAAAAATAATATGTTGTCCAATGGTTAGTGAATTCAGACAATGGCATTGTTACCATCTCTTAATATTTTAGTACGTCTGATAACATCTGGGGTTTTTGTTAAAGTCCCAGCTCCTGGAGTTATATAGGATGCATCAGAATTTCCGCTTTCATTTAAAAGCAAAAGTAAGCTTCTAGCCTGTATGATTGTGGGGAAAGGCATGAAAAAGTGACCAAGTCCACTGTAAAGTTTCAAAACCCAGAAGATAAATTAAAATAAATCCTACTCTTATTATTTAATCTCCGGATTCTTAAACCAATCTCATGATTTTGAAGATCCCGACTCTCATTTCTGAACACTTGAGGTATGCAATATTGACATAGTAGGGACAACAGTAAGGAGTGTCTGCTTTGCTCCTCGCTGGGGAAGACACTTTTTTTTCACTTCTTTCTCTATTCTTTTCAATGTCACCTTCACAATTATGGTATCCACGGCGATAGCACCATAATATGTTCTGAGCTAATTTCCAACCTCAATATGCTCTCCTCGTTTACATCTCCCCCAAACACCATCTTCTTCCACGACACCTACAAAAAAAAAAACAGATTAAATCATCTATTCATTAAAAATAATTAGTATATTACCTTCTACTTTACCTGTAGGTAAGGGATTGAGTATAGGATGGGAGGGCCATAAAGAGACTGGAATTGAAGTTGTTGGTTGCTGTAGTGCAAGGTTAGAGAATGATGGTGGAAGACATGTAACTTAATTAGGATTTATTTTCGTTGTATGTTCTTTGGGGCAGGACTATATCTATGGGCATGTCTACACTTACCTCCGGAGCGATCGATCCGGCGGGAGTCAATTTATCGCGTCTAGTGAAGACATGATAAATCTACCGCTGAGCGCTCTCCCGTCGACTCCGGTACTCCACCGGAGCGAGAAGCATAGGCGGAGTCGATGGGGGAGTGTCAGCAGTCGACCTACCGCAATGAAGTAGCTCTAGCATAGCTGAAGTTGCGTAACTTAGACCGACTTAGTCCAACCCCCTGCTCAAAGCAGGACCAACCCCTGTAATGTACTAGGTGGTCTAGCTATGCTTTGGTGCTGTCAAACACTTGGGGGAAGCTGCTGTCCCATTTTAAATGACCATGTCTTCCTGTAAATATTAATTGTACATGACCCTGTAATTCTAAATCACAGCCTTATGAATTCATATTCAGGCAAGTCATGTGCACCTTCTCCTGTAAAATGCAAAAAAAAAAATCTGTGTTTGAGAGTTCTCCACTTAGTTCACATTTTCTTCAATTTTCAGTAGAGCAGGTGGTTTAATTTCATCCATAACAACACAGAAATCTTCTCTCTCCTTGTATGTCACACCATTGTGGCTGCTTTTTTAAAAAAAATTCCTTTTGGATTTTCTTCAGCTCTCTTTGTGTCACGTAAAGATTAGTAATTACAGACAACAGCCATGTCAGCTAAAGCAACAGAAGTGTCTGTGGTCTGACCTTTATTCAACACGTCAGAACAGTACTTACCTCAGTGCAGTATATTTTATAGCCCCTATACTCTTTCCAATCAGGGGGATCCCTCAAGATTATGGAGAAGGAAATTCATTTCCCAGGTTTGTATTTCAAGCTGTCAGTCTTATTTTTCCCCCTTGAAAGATTGGTCTGATTCCATTTCCTCCTTCATTTCAGCTTTTTGTCCCCCCCCCCCTTTACCCTTATCTGTCTGTCTCTTACTCTGTTTCTTTTTTTTCTTCCCCACTCACAAATCCCCATATCCCTGTGTTCACTGCTGGAAGCACTCTGGAAATAGAGAGAGAGGATTATTTTGCTGACCATTTGCAAACCTGTTTTCCTGGGGGTGCTAGCAATAGCAGGGTCTTTTTATACACTAACTAGGATCATACAGTTCTAGTTAGCTGCTGGCACGGCTGGGGAAAGTACTACAGTACAGGAGAACAGACTTAATTTTGCCAAGTGGATAGCTTTGTATTCCCCCTACCCCTCCTTGGGTTATTTAAAAACAAAAACAAAGCATGTTCCTATGCCCATATTACATGCTTGTTCTTTAATAGAATTGTTGGTATAGCTATTTTTCTTAATGATAAATTTGTAAGGTAACCTAACACTGGCATAACGAAATTCAAATACAAATCACAATAGATTAGTCTGAATGTTTTTCTTTTCCCTATATTTAAAGGTAGTAGTTGTATAATTCAAGACCCCTTTTAGGCAGAGCTCTTTTCAAAAAGAATTGATACTCAGGTACCTGCCATTCTGTGTAGTGGCTTTATTTATTCTTCCCAAAGCTTCATACATCTTAAAGTACACTTTTCTTATGACCTTGAAAACACTACATATTTCTTTGCCACCTCTCTAAATCCTTTGTTTCTGAAGACTTATTGCAATGTCGATCCATTGAAGACATTCAATCTGTTTGAGAAAGAAGACTTAATTGCCCTACTGCCAGAAAGAAAGCAGACTTGTGCAGGTTAGGGATGAGTCCTGTGGCAGCAGCATCAGGATTCTTATGTAATTCTCAGTTTCTGATTAATAGAAGGGTTCCTTCCAAGCCTTTTAAAAATCAATGGCATTTTTTTTAAAGATTTACTTATAACACATTTGTAATTAAAATGTTCTGCTGGAGATGCTGCCATGCTGTGTTTTTATTTCCTTTCTGAAAGCTTTACAAAAAACCCCACATTATTTTGTCAAGTAGAATTTGTTGACTGTCTCAGATTAACTTGCACTAAAGGGTTTTTGTTAAAATTAATGTGTCATAGAAGGAGGGAAAGGTAGACACATTTATTTGTTACTTTTACTTTTGCTTTTTTGGTTACAAAGCAGTATGATTATAATAATCATTATATTCCGTTACCAAAATGTTGTCATGCTCTTTTTCTCAGAATGCTGCATTTAAAGTATTTATGGATGAGATTCATACCTATGTAGAGGGCTTGCATGAGGTCTGTGCATCACTTAATCCCTCCAAATAATGCTTAAGTGAGATTTGAGATATACTTATGTCTTGTGCTGGCTCCTTGCACAAGGGTGACTTTTATCCTACAAGATTAAGCCAAAAGGAAAAAAAAAAAAGCAACTGTACTATTTCAGCATTGTATGTATGCCATCATTTTAAATATCAAATCCACTTTTCATAAATGATGATTACATACATTTTTTGTTACACTGGCCATTCAGGAAATCACTTAAAGGCTAATGTGATCACTAAGGCAATGTCTGGCTACAAAATTATGTCAACCTAAGTTACGTTGGCATATGGCCGTCACAGTTATTATATTTGTAAACAGGGTCTGAATGAATTCTCCCCTGACAGCTAGCTGGGTGGGGAGAGACTTCAGGAGTAAACTGTATTTACATGAACACACCTACTCTGCTTAGATATCCAGCAGATAGAGCAGTGTTTCTCAAAGTAATCAACTTTGGCTGGTGTTGGGCTACAAATCACTTCAGTACTGAATGCAGGGGTAGTGAAATGCTGTTACCAATGTTGTTGTCATTATTGTATGAATAAAGGGGAGCAGAACTGTGCTTAACCTATCCCAAATGAAGGGGTCACCCTCAGCTGAAAGGACCTCGATAAGCCAGGGGCGTGCATGCCAGAGCCCCGTGAAAGTAAGAAGGGTGGGGACAGGTATCCCAGCCAGGAGGTGTGGACTCTCTCTCAGGTTTTGTCTACACTGGCAGACTGTTGTTCAGAGGTGCTAAACTAGGGTTACCATACGTCCGGATTTTCCCGGACATGTCCGGCTTTTTGGGCTCCAAATCCCCGTCCGGGGGGAAATCCCAAAAAGCCGGACATGTCCGGGAAAATCGGGACATGCGGGGCTGGCGGTGCTGGGCCGGGGGCCGGCGGTGCCGAGCCGGGGCCGGGGGCCGGCGGTGCGGTGCCGGGCCAGGGCCGGGCCGGGGGCCGGGCCGGCGGTGCCGAGCTGGGGGCCGGGGACCGGGCCGGCAGTGCGGTGCCGAGCCGGGGGCTGGTGCCGGGGGCCGGGCCGGCGGTGCCGAGCCGGGGGCCGGGGCCGGAGCCGGGGGCCAGGGGGTGCTGAGCCGGGGGCCGGGCCGGGGACCGGCAGTGCTGGGTGGGCCGGGGGTGCTCGGCCGGGGGCCCGGGGGCCGGGCCGGGGACCGGCAGTGCTGGGCGGGCCGGGGGTGCTCGGCCGGGGGCCCGGGGGCTGGGCCGGGGACCAGCAGTGCTGGGCGGGCCGGGGGTGCTCGGCCGGGGGCTGGCCCGGGGCCGGCACCCGAGAGCCCGAGCCGACCCAGGCTGGAGACGCCGGGGGGGCCAGACTGGGCCGCGCCTCCTCCCCCCACACCCCCCTTACCTGCTTCAGGCTTCACGCGAATCAAATGTTCGCGGGAAGCAGGGGAGGGGGCGGAGTTGGGGCGGGGACTTTGGGGAAGGGGCGGAGTTGGGGCGGGGGTGGGGCCCCGTGGAGTGTCCTCCTTTTGGAGGCTCAAAATATGGTAACCCTAGCTAAACACACACACACACAAATCAAAAGTGTTGTCGCTGACAAGTGTTGGTGTAAACAGTACTTTGTCTGCAGGAATGCTGTCCTGCCGACAACGCTAATGCTGCTTATTTGGGGTGGAAGTTTTCTGTCAGCAGGACAGCTCTCTCCTGCCGACAAACAGCGGCTACACTGCCTGCCTTTTACCAGCATGGCTGTAGCTGCACAGCTGTGTCACTAAAAGCTGCATAGTGTAAACATAGCCTCAGGGTCCCCAGTGTGGTTTAACCTGTTCCTCCCCACTGTTCTGAGAGCTAAATAGGCTTCATTAGGAGCCTCTTTGTTATGTTAACGTGCTCAAATGAGAGCTGAAATTACTTGAGATGGGACAGTGTTTCTACCCCAGCCTGCAAAGAGCTGAAAATTACTAAGAGACTGATGTGTAGAGGTCACAGCAAAGAACCAGGTGGCACGAGAAGGTGCCTGACTGTCAGCCGGCGAACGAGCAGATGGCAAGGCAACGAGTGGCTGGCAGGGCGGCCAGCAGAGAGGAACCGTCGTTGGCGGGAGGGCCAGGTGGCAAGGAACTACGGCTGGCAGGGCAGCCAGCCAGAGCAAGTGCAAGCAAGGTGCCTTCTTCCCCAGGAGTGCAGTGAACTCACACAGTTGCACCTCTGAACCCTGGGTCCTCACTGACCAAGGACAACCACTGTGAGTGGGGTATGGTGAGGGAGCAGAGAGGGGCACAGAAAAAGGAACTTTTGGTTGTAGAACCCAAGCTTCTGCCTCCTGCCCCTGCAGGGGAGAGCGGTGGGGGAGGCTGAGTGGGGCTGGGGGCCGGGACCACGGCAGGCAGCAGCGTGCCACTCAAAATCGGCTTGCATGTTTGGCACACGTGCCGTAGGTTGCCGACCCCTGGATTACACATTGCATGTGCACACTATGTTTCTTGTGTCAGTGGTGCACGTCCTCATCGGGACACTTGGGTATAGAATTTTTTATTGGCCTCTGCAGGTGATTGTCTGATGTCCTAAATCATGCTCCTGTGTCATCACTGTAAAACACTCTATCAGAGCTGTCCATCATACTAAACACACTGTAAGAAATGGAGCAGATTGAATATTATTTGTTAAATAGAAAATTTAACTAAGATTGGAAGGGGTTGTCTTTGTGAATCATATGAATCTATTCAGTATCATCTGACACATTTCACAAGCAATCAAATGGCAATGTATGGGTTATTAGCTTAGTGGCTTATGTTAGAGCTTCAGATTTGGTTAGTGTGAGCTGCACTGAGCACTGGAGTGATTGAGTGAGTAACTGTGAACAGAAAAAATCCAAAACCATTAAGCTTCCTTATTGAGTGACTGATTCACTGCCTCTTACTCCCACACAGATCTGTGATAAAAGGCCCAGTTATATCCAGGGTGTGGCTTAATCTCCAGTGAATCAAAATACAGATATTTCATGACAAATCAAACTCTGAAGCTTCACAAATAAGCAAGTATATTGTGCCCAGAGACAGATGAATCAACCCAAAATCTTAGCATCCACAAAACAGTCATTAGTTTTTGTTCTGGACTGGTTCTCGGCCAGCTCTAATACAAAGTCACAAAACTATCAGTTATCAAATAAATGTGAAGGTAAAACCACACATCAGCTAAGCATTATAAAAATCACCTTGCTGTTTCATTCTACTTTATTCATTAATCAGTGACATAAGCATTAACTTAAAAACCTGACTTGATTTTAGAAAAGATAAAAACCACCTTTTTTCACCCTCTTCAGCCAGTGAAAAGCAAGGGAGGAAATCTTACGTCCCCCCACTCCCCCGTATATGGTATGATTCAATACGTGTCCAAATGTTAACCATGGTGCCTGATCCTGTAAGGTTCTGAACGTTTCAATTAACATGGATTCAGATGACAGCTGAGGGTGTTCAACTCATCTACAGTTTGAGTATAAGACTTGGAAGCGACACTTAGCTGTTTTCTGATAGTTTGGGGGTTTTGTTTCTCACCTTTGTGTAAAAGATCCTCCTTGACGTTTAAAATTAATATTTCTCTCCTTTTTCATTTGGCAAATATTAATTAATTTCCCTGTTGTTTTCCCCCCTGCAACTTAGTCAGCAAGCCTAGTTTGTCTCCCAGCTTTATGGATGTTGTCAATAACTAAGTGTAGAGTTCTGCTATTACAGTATAAATTAATAGTGGGAGCACAAAAATATTTGGCTTTTTATAAGTTTCAGACAGATGATGACTATCTTGTAATTTAGAGAATTAATGTGTGCATTCCTCACCAAGTAAAAATCATTTTAAGTTACTTTGAAATTAGGGTCTTAGCTATTAGACAGTGCCTGTTCAACAAGGACATTTGTGAGAAGAGTCTTATTTGTATCAATTTATATGCAAGCTATTCTCCTGTTTCGTCTTGTAGGACAACTGCTATATTTAGTAGAGCAATGTTTTGACATATTCTGCATTTTTAAAATGTACAAGTGCTCACAACTCCATGGTTCTAACCTCACATTTTAATAAGAGTGATATTGTGAAATATAATCATTTCTATCCTTTGCTGGTTTAGCTAACAACATGCCATTGTTATATTTATTTCAGTTTGGGAAGCACTATATTGAAGACCTATTTAATGATTTTCGAGATGGACGAAGACTTCTGGAGCTCCTTGAAGGTTTTACAGGCCAAAAACTTGTATGTATACATTTTTGTAATTACAAACCTTACTGTACTTTTCCACATGGCAGTCTTGTAAGATATTGATAGTTGGCTAAAATCACACTAGTATTTCTCAATGGATACGTCGGACAAAGTGCTGAGCACTCCTATGAGGTGCTGAGCATCCTCAACTAATCCTGCCTTCAGTTCGAGTTGAGGGAACTCAGCACCTGTTAGGATCAAGCCTCTAATCCTGAGTCATGCTGAACACCAACACCTATTGACTTCAGTAGGAGTTGAGGCCAGTGCTTAACTTGTAACTAAAGACATGCCGGGGCTCAAGCAAATTTTTAACTTTCATAACTGATGCAGCAAGCCTAGAGGTGCCAGGGCTATGAACTGCCAAGATTAGAGGTGCCGGGGCTCAGCCCTGACACAAATTAAGCACTGGTGGAGGCTCTCAGCATCTCTGAGGATAGGGACCTAAATTGGACAGGTGCCACAGTTAAGTATGTATTCTAAAAGTGAATTTCATCTTTGACCCCTTGTTTTGTTTAGTACCTCACTAGAGATATTTGTTAAAAAGCTTGTGGACCTATTTTATAAACATTTGGTGACCATATTAATTTTTACACTTTATACTATTTTCTATCTGATCAGCCACACATGATGAAATATATCATCAATGATTGCCATATATGCAGCTAATTATGGGAAAACCTCAAAAGCTTTGATAAATCATATTTTGGAGATTTGTTCTAACTTGTATGCAGCATCGCTTTTCCCCTTCTTATCCTTGTTTGAGCATAATATATTTCTCTCCCTCCAACTTAGAACTTTGCTTATATTTTGTATTTATTTGGGGATGCTTTTTTCTTTTCTTTAAAAAAAATAAAAATAAAATTCTTCTTCCTCTTTGACAAATGATGGCAGAAGGTAGTAGTCCATCTGCATGAGGACTCTGGGTTGCTAATGTTAGTGTAGCTGAATCAAATGCTAGCAAAGATGGGATATTTAAAAAAAAAAAATGCCTACTGTAGACAGGATTTGAGAAGGATTCTGCCTTCCTAAAAAAGAATTAATCCTGGCGCTCTCCCTGGACTGGTGAGCACAACTGAGCCTGGGAGTAGCAGGTTCATAATAGTGCAGGTGCAAATGGTAACAATATGGCCATTCACAAAGGATGTAAAGCAGACATCCCCTTTGTACACTAAAGGGAAGCTAGGCTTTCTCAGTTAAATAGTTTAACTCCGATATACAGAAATTGGTTTTATAATAAATTGTGTAGAATTAGACAGACTTTTTTCACAGAGTTGACATTTAAAATATATGTCTTGAAGTAACCTGACTAAAGGGAATCAAATCTGCCCTTACTAACATGTAAATGCTAAAAGAACACAGCAAAAATATTTGGATTCTTGCCTGTTGCATTTCCTTTTTGTTTTTCGTGAGCTTGAGAGCTTTCTCTTAAACTTTCTCATAAATGTAGGGAAACAAGCTGACAACATGAGTCACATTCCAGAGAGGAGATACTTGCAAATATTATACATGCTGATGCTTATCTGGTTGGTTGTCATGGTAATGTTCCTAAATTGTTCTGTGGCAAGGGAGATTAATCATAATAAAAATAACCTGAATTTATCTGATTCCTATATACATTTTGATTATATGTTCACTCAAAAAATGTCAATAACCATTTTAGCCCTCAAATTAAGATTGTTTGTTTCACAATTGTCTTTATTTAGTAGTTTAAATTCTACTTTGCATATATATAGAAATAATTATAGTATCGTCTCCAAAATAGTCATAAGTTTGTGAAATACAAATCCATGAACTTAAAGAAGTGGTCTCATTATATTCAGCATTTTTTTTTTTAATTTAAATGTGCTTACAGGCAAAAGAAAAGGGCTCCACAAGAGTTCATGCTCTGAACAATGTCAACAAAGCACTGCAGGTCTTGCAGAAAAATAACGTAAGTAATCACCTGGACAAGGTCAGAACACGCATTAGACATCATGCTTAATGTTTTATAAGTGATAGCTCAAACCCTGGATACAGGATACAGTTTCTAAAGTCCACTATACATCAAAGCAATGGTACTAATGTGACTTAACTTATCTATGGGTTCTGCAACACGGCTGTCTGTTTGTGCCAAATATAATTCAGATGTTTTCTGGCAGCAGGTTTTAAAGTAGCTGAATAATAAATCTATAATGAATGCTATTTGAAGCCTGATCCAGTGCAATTCTTTGTTAATGTGGTGTTACAATAAATATTAAAAGTGTTCATTACCGTAAGTGGTCCTTAGTAAAATAGGAGTTGATTCTAGCTATCAGAATTTCAACTCATTAAACAGTTGCTTTCAAAATACGGTAGAGTGATGTCTAAAAATCTGAGGTTTTTCTTAGGAGAAACAATTTCTAGTATATTTCCTTAGGTGTTTATGGGATAACAACATTAAAGATGTGAGCCAGGTTAAAAAAAACCCCACACATTCCATTCTATTCTGTTAAGATTGACACTTCAGGCCAATATGCTTCTTATAATGTTGGAGTAAATATTCCCTTAGTATCTACCTCTTACAAGCATTCTAATTGACCAATAACTTTATCAGACATGTTTAGTGGCCAACTAATTATATCACAACCCTCCCCTCCGCCCCCTCAAGAATAGATTCAAATTAATAATAACATTCACTTAAAACCCAGTAAGCTGTGATGGAATAGTAATCACGCATTCTGAGCCGCATATTCTATTGGATTTCTTGATAGGTACAGTAAGTCTTTCAATGTGCTTGAGTTCAGCTGGTACATGGATTCATTGATTTTCTAACTCTGAGGTAACGTGTACCTAGCTGAGGATTTGTGCATAAGTCAAAGTGATTTAACGGGAGTGTTAAATTGGTAATAGAGATCTTTACGAGAGGCCATACATTTTTAATGAATGTTTTTAAAAAGTTGCCAATTCTGCATCACTGAAAGGATGCGATGTACAATAGACAATTGTATATCACTCTGAAAAAATTCAGTGGTCAAATATTTGTCAATGTGCTAAAACTCTTCATTACATGCATACAGTATAATATTACTTTTTAAAATTGTTTAAAACATCTGTTTACGGGGGCATTAGGAAAATGTGCTAGTGGGTTGTTCATTCAAATTCTAGCACACAGCTACAGTGCCTTTCTAATGTGTACAGGAAGTACAGCTCATACAGCAAGCTTCTTTCAAATAATGCTAAGAGTATGTCAAGGTTGTTTAGGACAGGGTTAAAATTGACCCTTTTAATAGGTTAAGGCTTCATCATGTATATTATGCAGTGTCAGATTATAAAACTAAAAGCCCTCTCTAAAAAACCTTCTCCCGCAATTGTAGTCCTTTGAATCCATGGCCTCTGAATGGTCACACATGTAGGATGTGTATACTGCTAAGCTTCAGAAACCTCTGAAAAGCAGCATCTGTTGGGCTCCAGGAGTGCCCCATTACAGCACCAAATATTTGGCGCCAAGACTCTAAAAGGAGCATGTGGTTCCAAGTACTTCTGCTAAACTTTAGAGTCCTAAAAGGGGAGAAGAAGGTGAATGGGTAGTATAAATAACCAGAGGGGACTATATTCAAAGAGTTTCTGATGTGTATCTTAAAATTGCTTCTCTGTAGTCCCAGGGATTACAGTAAGGAGACGTAACAGGGAAGCCTGCTCCTTCTCTCTGATTTGGGGGAGCAGTCCTTCTTCACAGCTCCCCCTCAGTAATGGCTGGGGCAGTGAGAATCCCACTTGTGGCAAACTAATGATCAGTCCATACAGTAAGTGAACTGAGAAGCTGTAATGAAACAGGCATTGCAGGACTGCCCTTTTAAGGCAACCCTTGAATCTAGATGCTAAATTGAGAGAATAGTGCTGTGTAAGATTATGTACAAATCTCCAGGTAGAAGCCCTACGGGTTTCTAAAATGGAAATGTTCTGAAGGCAGGCAACTTATTCCACTTTAGCCCTGGTAGACAGACTTCTAAGACCCTGAGGTACTGTTATTCTGGCTTATATATAACAAGTCTCAATGGCCAGCCAAATGCATTGTGACAAAATATGTGTGGATTTGTCATTCTGTTTACACTGATCCTTAAGGGATACAGAATGTGTAGGGGATGTCCTAAATGATTTCATCCTAGGCAAGTCAAACTTCAGAGCCCATTTGTCATCTAGGGAATGGCATCTAATATCCTCGTGGAAAGTGTACCGAGAGACTACTGATCTGACTCAGACACTGCTATTTGTAACAGTTTAATAATTCTCAAAGAAAAAAAAGTGTCATTCTGAGTTCTCAGATTTTTTCAGTTAAGAAAAAGAAGTTACATTTTTTGGAAAAATTCTGGCTTTGGGCATGAGGCTAGTGTAAATGACCCCACACAGGTGTATAGCAACTCTGCAAAATCAGCCTGTGCCCTTATGGTGCCTGCTTCTGGCAACAATGCAGAAATTATTTCTACTAGTTTCAGGAGTTAGCTGTGTAGTACAGGGCTCCATGAGTCCACGTGCTGAGTGCAGATCATGATGTTGACCCCATAGTCTCACTCTAGATACAGTTTTGGCCATACAGGAGTTGGACTTGCATGTTAAAAAAGATACTTGAGAAAGGTGTTTCAAACTCAGGACATGATTTCACAAGGTGTTGCCTCTTTTGATATACTGAGCACCCTGGTCTCCCAATGTAAGAAATGAGAGGTGAAGGTGCTCAATACTTCACAAAGAGTACTCAGCATCTTGAAGGACAAGGCCCCCAGGGGGAGGCTATTACCCCAGAGTAACGTGCTGGAGTGGCAAATTCAGAAAGCCATATTTGGGAAATGCAGTAGGGTGTGCTCCAGGCAACAAGCCCTGACCTCCTCCCTGTCCTCCAAAATGCATCGTCTGCTGGCAAAACTCTCAATGACTTCAATATGGGTATCTCGTACATCTCAAAACAGTTAATGAAACATTACATTGCAATCACAAAGTCAGGAAAGATGAAAATGGGATCTCCCACATAAATGTTAAAGGGGCTGGCTGTACATAGGTTCTTTTCTTTTTTTCCTTTTTTTTTTCTTGCCAAATATGCATTGCAATATTACTAGAGGGTTTTTATTTTTGGTAAAATGTAAATTATAAAACAAAATGTGCAAAGTGACAGTTTTGAAGTTGCTGTGGGAACCTTATTGTGTGTATTTCCTTGAAGTGTCTGTTTGTGATTTTTAATTGTGCAGTCTTAATATTGCATTAACATGTCGGGGTGGATTTGTATTTAATTATTGTATTTTAACTGTATATTTTCACTTAACTTTAGAGCTTGGATAGTTATATCTCCATATCGCTAACTCTGCCACTTGCTTTTTGCCTGCACTTTAATTGTTCCATTTCTCAAATAAGCATTGAATGTTTACTTTTGCCAATGTATGCACCCTCACAAAAACAAAACAACGCCCCAACCTATTATAATATTTTAAAATGTGGTTTAAACAAACTGGTTCAAGATTAATCAGATAACTACTTCAAATGCCTATATTTCTCAAAATCCAAAATAAATTACATTTTTGTCATGGTTTCTTTCACAAAATGAACTAGTATCCAAATACTTTTTCATACAGTACTTATTTTGCATTTCTCCAATAGGTTGATTTGGTGAATATTGGAAGCACAGACATAGTGGATGGAAATCATAAACTGACCCTTGGATTGATCTGGAATATAATTCTCCATTGGCAGGTGAGGGATACTGTTGAAGGTTCTCTCTGAAATGTGTGTTACATGATCCTTGCATGTTGTTACCCACCCAACCTATAAAACAACATAGGCATTTCAAACAAAATAAAGCCATTCACCAAGTCCTCATTTCTTAAATTAGCAAATTTGATAATGGTTTGTTTGCATATTATCTGGGACACTAAGAATCAGCAGATTATAAAATAGGTTATGGAGCATTAATAGCAGCTTTTCTAATTTTACTGTGAGTTGTTGAAAAATCAATAGACAAAACTAATGTGGAAGAATTGTTCACCTTTTTAATAACAGAAGAAGAATGACTTTTTTGTTTTTCTTTTTCGGTTAAATACTAAAGTCATCATACATTTGCTTTTTAAAAAAAAAAAAAATTATACCATTGACCCACTCAATCGCAGATGTCGTTAGAACCCTGCAAAAAGCAGCTGAAGTTTTAATAACTCCTTGAGGCAGGTGTGGCACATTTAGCTCCACCCTGGACATAAGGGAGATAGGCCTTGCCTTCTAGAGAGAATGGGAATTAGCACAGAGCAGATCAAGCAAGGAGACCACAGAGACAGATATGCTCAGGTAGGAAGCTTAGGATGATGTTAACCATTTTTGAGATACCATTAAAGCTATATTCTAGGAAGGGCTTGACATTAGTTTAGGGTGTATGTGCTCCTTTGACAACGGGGTAGGGATTGATACTAAGTATATTTTACACACACACACACACACACACAGTTAGGGCACGTTAGCATTCTGGCAAAAGATAAGCAAGATTGTTTTTCATGTTGCAATGAGCCAATGCTGATAAGCCCCAAACACACACAAAGGACAATCATCTACCATCCCCACCCACACACAAATTCACAGAAAAGGGAACAGTGGTTTTCTGCAGGAAAGGCCTTAAAATACTTCTCTTATTTGGTTTAGCTGGTGGGATTACTTATTGCTTTGAAGGCTGTAGAGTACTGTATCTGAAGCACAGGTAATGGGAGTATGAGCACTGGACCATATGTAACTGTGAAAACTTCTAGCAAAAATTTAAGCAATACATGTTTTAATGTATATAAACTACAGATAGATGTGAGTGTGCTTTTCTGCAGACTCATATACTGTCTTTTTTCTCCACATTGTTTTGAGTTATGGAAATCTTTACTGCTAGTTGTTTTTTTTCCTGGCCTCTCCCATTCCCAGCATTCCTCTCATGGTGTGTGTTTATGTACAGAAAACACACTTATTAATTCCCTGGCACAATATATATGGATATCCAGCTACATGTCTGATCTTTCAGTACCTGCTTGGTGCAAATGTAGCTACTCTGCCCATCATGAAATAAGAAACAGTCACAATATCCACCAGCCTGAACTGCTGTCTGGAGCTGGACTCAGGATGTATGCTGTTGGTCCACGGTTTTTGTGCTGGGTTCTGCAGGGGTCTCATTCTTTCCCCTCAGGATATTCTGCAAGGAAGAACTGGGTTCCTGGGATTTTCTTTGTTTCTCCAAACAATAACTCTCCTTTCTCTGCAGGGAATCACTGTACCCTCCATGTTGCTCTGATTCTCTTAGCATACATAATGTAAGCTATTTGGATCAGTGGAAGTTTGCAAACTAATGTAGTGGTTTTCAGATTTATTCCTAGTACAATTCCATTGATTTCAGTAGCGTTACACCACGGGAAAATTGTTCAATAACGTACTTAATGTGTTGTTGCATATGTGAGTTGCTCAGATTTGGAACCACTATTTCATTTTCTCTGTTGACTCTGAGAAGATTAGTTTGGTTCATGTCCTTTTCACTCTGGATCTGATCCTCTTTCACTAGTGTCATAGAATACATTCATTGTTAGGATCAACTCATTGTGCATGCTTTGGTTTCCTGGTAGGAACTAAAGATGAACTAGCATCTGTAAATTGCAATGCAATCCTATGCAAAAGCTGTGGTTTCTTGCATCAATGATGTATGGTTTGAACAACTGTCATGCTGCTTCATTTGAAAGTACCTCTTTAAAATGCCACAGAAACATGAGAGGTAAATGAAAGAGGATGATTGGGGTGGGGCTTTAAGGTACTAGCAGTCTCCAATCCTGCAAACACTTGTGCATGCACTTAACTTTACATATGTGATAGTGCAGGGGTCGGCAACCTTTCAGAAGTGGTGTGCCGAGTCTTCATTTATTCACTCTAATTTAAGGTTTCACGTGCCAGTCATACATTTTAATGTTTTTAGAAGGTCTCTTTCTATAAGTCTATAATATATAACTAAACTATTGTTGTATGTAAAGTAAACAAGGTTTTTAAAATGTTTAAGAAGCTTCATTTAAAATTAAATTAAAATGCAGAGCCCCCTGGACCGCTGGCCAGAACCCGGGCAGTGTGAGTGCCACTGAAAATCAGCTTGCCTACCCCTGTGATAGTGCCACTGTATGCAATAGGACTACTCTTGTGTAACACTAAGTATGTGTGTGTTTGTAGGATCTGAGCTGAGTTCCCATTTTCACAAAAACCTCTCAGCAAATAGGTTTGGCTCTTTCACTTTCTCTCTTCTTTCCTTCTAAACGGGCCAGAATTTAGTTCTTTTATTTTCTCTTATCAAAGGGCAGAAGGACAGATGTTATGACAATTTAAAGGAGGACTGGCAGGAAGGCATTAATGTACAGCAACAGAGTGTTGCTGGATAAGGAAACCTTGAGTAAAGCTAGCTTTTAATTTGGGCTGTTCTCCCTTTAACCAAACTCACCTGCATAAAGTTGGTGTGAGCCTGGCACCTTGGGGGCAACCTATGTCCTTTGTAGGACTGGCACAGGAAAAGCAGATTAAGAACTCTGTGGAGAAAACCTTTGTCATCTATTGGGGTTTTTATTTTTTTTTATTTTTATTTTTTTTCCAGGTCTCAGAGTGATTTATATTACTGAGAAATATGTCCCTGATCCTTTAGTTATCTAGTTATAAATATATTAAAATAATGTGTTACATTTTTATCAGGACTAAAGGGGTATTTTCAGTCACCTAAGAAAGCAAAGCAGGCTGTAGTACATGCTAGTTATAAAGAACGAAACAGGCCTTAGTTGCTTGGCAAAGCTTTGCCCCTTGCAGATTGTTCTTGTAACTAAATATCTGGAAATGTTGCAGTTTGCTATTGAAGAAAATCTCAATTAGAGAGCTAGGACTCCCCAAATTGTCTGCTAACAGGCTATACTTAGATAATGGGTGTGTTCCCCAAGAACTTGTTTTTAATTTGTTTTATTTGCAACTTAGGGAGTGGGAACTGAAAGCAGCCACAGAGGTGAAATGCTTTGCTGAAGCACAGCCTACTGACAAAATGTGTATATCATCGGTGCTGGCCTTTTAGGGGAGTCAGAGACCAGCCTATTTGTGGCAGGTTCTGCTAAGGAGCATGAACCAACCCATGTCCACCTGAGTTGTTAATTATCTAAGTGGTTGGGTGGCAATTAAGTAGCTTAATGGACACCTGGGCCTTATAGGACAGTTGAGAGAGATCAGTTTGCCAATTGGAACTACAGGGAATGAATATGCTTCTGTGGAAGGTCCTAGTCAGTCATCAGGGAAAGCATAGTCCAGGCAAATCAGCTCAGAGCGAAGAAAGACTTTCAAAGGTACCTCAGTATTGTATGTGGTATTTCTGTCCTTTCTTGTCTTATCCTACTCTCTAGATTCTCACTAGAATTTTCTCTCAGATTATACCATACTGTTGTGGTGGTCACTTTTGGCCAAAGCTCTTTAATGTGTATGGTTCTGAATCTATTACTGCGCCTTTTTCTTTGAAGTTCCAGTCCTTTCTCAGGTTTCCCCCTTTTCCACACATTTGTGGTCACACAGCTCTACTCCCAGTCTCAGTCCCACATTAAGTACTAAACAAAAGTAAAATAATCCCTTTAATTTCTCAGCTATTTCTCTCTGGTAGAGAAAATCTCTGTAAATAACAAAAAGGAATACTGCATATTGTAAACTGTGTGCACTTTTTTTTTTTTTTTTTTTTTTACTAATTTTAACCAACTTCCAGTTTCAGAGTGATCCCCTCCCCCCCCCCCCCAAAAAAAAAACCAAAACAAAAACCCAACAAGCATACTTTACAGAGCTTAAACCATACAATTGTTTTTTGCTAACTCTTCTGGAAAAAACAAATGGTATTCAGAAAGAGGATTTTTAAAGAGACTCATGCAGGCAACCCCTAGTCCCTGTGAGGAGAGTCTTAAAGTTGCTGGGACTGGGCATGGGCCTATGTGCATCTCATTGAACAACTGGATTAATAATCTGTATGCAACAGTACAGGTTCATGTGCACTGCACCAGTAGATATGAAATCCTAACTATTCAGTTAAATCACAAGGAACTACTGGGCAACGAGAGCCTCTTATTTTGAAGGAATTCATGTATTCTTTTAACTGGCATCTCCATCCTCATGCTCCTGAGGCCACCAGGAGTTTCTTTAAGAAATTGAAGATTATGGCTATATAAAAATAATTCCTGTAGTCTGAAATATTTTCAGGATAGCATGTGAAAAATATTTGAGTACAGTCACTGTTCCAGGTAGTTGGCAGACTGCACTGGATTGAGGAAAAAATGAAAATGTTACTTTGGTTAATAATTGTGAAAGTTTAAAAAAAAAAAAATCTTCTGGTCTGCAATTCCTTAGCTTGGTGGTCTTCATCCTACAAATATAGGCCCTGATCTTACAAATTGCTATGCATGTGAGTAGCTCTGTTGGGACTGCTCACATTTTTAAAGTTAAGAACAAAAGTAACTCATTGCTGGATCATGATTACCACAGTTCTGGATTTAACTGCGTCTCTCCTACCCTCCAGCCACTGCCTTTGTATGGGCCAGAAACCACTTTCTCTCCTTCGAAACCAGAGTTTTAGGCTTGCAGTCCCCTTGCAATTCACTGTGCTCTTACCTTAATCCAGTACCTGCTTTTCTGCTTTACTATTCACAATGATCATAGTCAGTACTATGTTCATGGTCTTGTACTTGAGAATTTAATGTTTTGGAAGTTATTTGTGAGAGTGGCCTATGTTCCCTTTTCCCCTATCCTATTCTATTCTATATAGGTTCTCAAACCATGTTTATCACTGTGGCTTCTGACTGCCTTCCATAGTGTATTAAGCAACATGACAAAAATCTGTCATGTGTTCATTCTCACATCCTCTCCCCAGAAGGAGAATTGCATGCAGTATTTGGTTCTGAAGTGTGTGTATGTGTATGTATATTTAGAGAGAGAGAAAGATAATCTAGATAACCTCTACACATTGCTAAATCTTGGTTAGAGAAGGCAAATCAAAGAAATGCACCGTGCACTTAGAGCAAAAGATGGTGAGGTTTGTGATGGTCCTTAGTTCCTGTGGGCAATCTTGGTGGTGGTATGAGTATATGTAGTGAAGGATAGGTAGATTTGTGTGTGGTTTGCATATTGCTGAAACTTGAGCCCATGTCGGTCTGACCAGTTCAGTTCACATAGTGGTTGTATGTAGAGCTGGGCAACCAACCAATCGTTCAGTTTGGTGGCCAAAACTGCATTTGTGTGTGGTTTTTAGTTTGTCTGAAAAACTTTACTCAGCTTCAGCTGCCTCAAGATGTTGAATAGGACTGGAGAGAAAATTGATCCTTATTGGAATTCCACAAGTGGGAGGTCTAGTATGTCAGGTGCAGTTTCCCATCACTGCTTCCAGAAGGATTCAAACAATTTTAGTGCCTTACCCTAGATCCATGCTGCCTCTCTCAGATGTCCTATGGCTAACTGTGTCAAATGCTACAGAAAGGTCTAGGAAGATGAGAATGGATGTCTGCCACTGTCCACTGACAGCAGGAGATTATTCATCAGTACCACTAATGTGGTTTTAGTTACATGTCCAGCCCTAAATCCAGATTATACTAGATTTAGGATATTAGCTTCAATTACATGAGCTCAATGTTGACCTTTGTCTAGGTTTTCTGTGAGCTTGCTTGGGAAAGGAAATCCCTTCTGAAAACAAACTTTTTGTTTTGTTTTTATCATTATTCTTACCTCTGATGTCCTCAGTAATCTATGATTCCATTCAAACAAACACACACAAAGTAGCATGACATAGACCCAAAATACTTTCCCTGAATCCTTGTATATAACACTTTTCTGAGAGTAGGTTTCTTTTCCCTTTTCTGCTGTTTTCTCTCAATTTCCTCTCTTCATAGTTTGTAGTCCCTTTGCATTATGTTAATCATCTACCTTAAAATCCTCCTTATAGTCTTATGTCTATATATGGCCATGAAGAACTATGGTGTAATATAAACAATATTGCTATTTGCATTTAGTCATATAAGATTGATCACAGCAATCGAGAGGCAGAGAGGTGGGACTCTTAACCACTTTGCTTCAAATGAGTTGGGTGATTTGAAGACTGAGTTATTTCAACTGTCAATGACTTAATTTTTCTTTTGGGATGCCTTAAACAATTTTTTTTCTTGGCCACCTAGATCTTCTCTTGCTGTGATGTATTAAAAAAAATTATGCAGGCTAATTAAGATGGAGTGTATATATATCCTCCATATGTTAATAGGATGAAAAATCCCTGTAAGTGGTGGTGTGATTCTAAGGAAGATATCGGATTGTAGAATCCTGAATGCAAACAAGATATGATTATCAAATAAAATGCAAGATGTATGTGCTAATATAAACTAGTGAATAAAAATATATATTTCTGGATTAATTCAGAGCCCCTGCTCGTTTTGCCAGGAATAGTATTGTACATGCATTTTAAAGCTGGAATCCACACATGAACAATTGAAAGGGCATTTTTTTCCTGTTTTGTTTTTGTTTTGTTTTTTTACCTCATGGATTCAAGGGTAAAACAATATGAATCTTTTCATAGAGGTGCAGATCTTCTGACCTGAAGGAAACCAATGTCTTGTCTAGTCTTTCTGAAATATACAAATCCACGCTGTTGTGGTGCCAGCCCACAATGTGGTTGTGACATTCTCCAGGGTACAATCTGGACTGTTGAACACCGTGTCCCCTCAAATCTCTGAACTGGGGTGCCTTTTACACTGCTTTGCTGTAAGAACATCAACTCCTAGCCTATTCAGACAGTGCCTCTGACTTGTAAAATAGTTGGGAGTGATTTTGTATGAATGTTCTGCCAGCCATTCATGAACTACATACAGGGCAACACCACAAAATTGTCAGTCCCAGCCTTGTCCCCCTGAAATGTGCATCTGGGACTGCCCAGCCGTGTACTGGACAATGCACGCTCATAGGAAGTCCATCATTTCATCAAAGTTAAATGCACCAGCCTTGTTATACCAAATGGAGTTTCCCTCATACTTCAGTTCAAACACACTGTTTAAGTTTAACTACAGAAAGAAAGGAAATATTTCAAGAGACTAAAAGTAATGAGGCATAAAAGTCAGGTTTGGTTACAAAAGTAATGAAAAGATAAAGCATTGACAAGCGTTGAAGTGACCTTAAAAGCAAAAGATTTTTCTCACCATAAGCTTACAGCAGTCTGTACTGTCCCAGCTAGGACTCTTCCCCTGCCCCAGTTCAGTTCTTTAAGAGATGATGATGTCATGAGCGAGATGAAGGTGGTTAAGTGTTTTTCTCCCCTCTTTATAATTCAGTTTCTTGTGCTAGAAACATCCTTGCTTAGTCATGGTGCAAACTGTCTCTTGTGGGTGTCATTATGATGAAATGTAAATTTATTTTTCATGCCTCCCCTCTGCCAGAGAATGGCCACTTAACTAAATGATAGCCCACTTGACTTTGTTGATATCTGTCTTTGTATCTGAAAAACAGGTTTGGGCCTGCCATTCTAACTTTGGAACATGTTACAGCAGTGTTATACAGTAGAATCTTATAACTTTACATATGTTGCCACACACATTTTACCAAGGCAATAATTTTCAGCAGATTATGAGTTTTCAAATGATACTTCACAAGGCATACTTTGTACAATATTTATCATAGTCTTTTAAAAGTAGTGACCATAATGGCAGAGATTGTCACAGTGGCGTGCTAAAACAATACCTAAAAGCTCACAAGATCCAGGCAGAGGTATAAATCAAATTAAAAAGCACAAGACTGATTTTCTGTTGCCCTGCACCTTGCGTAACCATTTACAGCAGTGCAGAGTGAGTGAGTGTTGCCATTCACATTTGATCTACTAGTATAATCAACTACCCAAGCTGCAATGCCACATAGAATCTGGCCCAAGGATTTTAGAGATTAGTTTAAACGGACATCTCAAGATTATATTGTATACAAATGAGCTCTACTTAATTCCATTCACTTTATTTTAGAATTATCAAAGGTAACGTAAGTGGTACCTTTAATCACTGGCACAGTAACTTTAATCAGCAAAAAGAACTCTGCCAAGTGGGGTGGTTTAAAATGATTCAATGTTTAAAAACTTGCTCAGATAGAAGTCAATGGGAGTTTTGCCACTGTCTGCAACAGAGCCTGATTTCACTTTAGGTATGTACATACCATGATACTAAAGTTCACATCTTCCTGTGGTGCCCAAACCAACATCATACCTGATTCAATATGAATGTTGTGTTGTATCAGTATAAGGACACCTTGAAATATGTGTAAGTATCTTGTTAAGCAACAATAAGAATTTCAAAGTTACAATTTAGACTCACATTTGACCTTATTACGGAGTTAATCTTGTTTTATTCAGCAGCAGTCAGACTGAACTTTAAGTAATAGCCAATCGACCCTTTTGCATGTGGCTGCTTTTGCAACATTTCATCTTTTATGGCAGAGTGAATCTGATGTTCTCTGTGTTGTCAATACAAAATTGCACTTAGTTAACTAAAGGTGTGATGTTTTAATCTGTTTAGTTAAACTGGTGCAACTTTGTGTATGGACACTCTTAAATCAATTTAAACTTGGCTTATATTTATTTAGTTTACTATAAAATTACAAGACAACCTAAGCAGTAAAAGATGTTTTAAATTGATGTCCACATGAGTTTTCACTGGTTTAACGCAAGCAGTTTAATTAAATTGTTACAATTTTTTCTGTAAACTGTCTGATTAGGGAAAAAATGCTCATCACGTGTGATGTGCACTCCTCAGGCAGCATGTATTCCAGAGGCATGGAAAAATGAGTAGCTTCACTCAGAAATTCATGTTTTCCTCTGAGCTCTGCATGTTCCCATTGCATAAAACATGTAAGAACAAATCTTGCCTGTTCCAGTAACAAATCTGGATATGTTTGGTTACCTTATCTGTTATCTCTTTGTTCCTGCTGTCCCTCACATTCACTGGCTCCTTTCTCCAGGTGAAAAATATTAGAACCTTATCACAAAAGTTTCCTACTTCTAAATAGTGCTTAGTCCTTCTACATTAATTGCACCTTTTCCTCTAATTCATCTTTACTAAATTCACATGCATCAGCATAAACTCCCATAAACAATACATACCAGTAATATCAATTGTACAAGTCATTTTACAGAGATGTAGCACATAGAATTTTCTGTTTTAGTTGAAATTTTAAAAAAATATTTTAACTGATACTTAACTTGGAAAAGAAATATTAAGTTTGTTAAAGGAAATGTGATATCTTGCAGATAAATTGAGTCCAGACTGAAGCATGTCAGGGGAAGAATTATAAAATAGCACCTGATATGTTTGTACAGAATTATTGTAGAACTTTTGAGCCTTTAGTTAATTAGCATGTTTATGAAATGCTAACTATTGGATGTTACTTACATTTTTTACTCCCCAAAATTGAGGCAGATTCATGTTGGAGGTGACCATGCATGCTAAATGCTTCAAATCTAAAAATTACTCTTCAGTGGATATTTCTTGATGAAGAGTACAGAATGAAACAATACATGGATAATTGGACAAGTTATAAATGTCCAGTTTGGATATTTAGTCCTTTATCCTAGAAGATATTTAATACTGGTTGGAAACATAGTAGAATAGAGACTACGTTGATTTAAAAACAAAATCAAAACTGTCCTTTAAGACAGCATAACCCAATGTTAGGCACTGCTTAATAGAAGTTGCTGTTAAGGTCACTAGTAATGAATGTGGCTAGGAAATGCATAAGTGTTCTCAGCTTGAAAACCTATCAGACAGAGTGGTGTCCTTTGGGAAGCTCTCAGAATTGTCATTACAGTGAAATAACAGTGGGAGGCCTGGATATCTGTCCCTCTGATCAGAGTGGAACATGATTAGCAATTCATAATTAATCTACTTAAACTCACTCATGAAAACAAAACCTGTACAATACTGCTTAAATGGACATGTTCTGTCTTTTTATTTGTGTGTGCATGTATATTTCTTAAGTATACCTTTTATATTCTAGTGGAAGGTACTGTTCTGTACCTAGAGGACACACTTGGCTCTCATTCATGCACCCCATTGATTTACCTACCTTTGTACTTATCCTATTAAGTAAGACAATTGTTTAAGAAAAAACTCATTTCAAATAAACTCTCTCCCTGGATGATTCCCATGCAAAGCATACTCCCAAAATGTACATTTTTATATCCAGTAACGAGACTTTTAGTTGTCGTAGTGGTGAATATATTGAATACACAGCAAAGAAGACAGGTCAAAACTGTTCACTTTAGCAAAGTCAGGCTTCCCGGCTCCTTTTATACAATGGTGTCAATTATAACTCATTTATTTATGAGACCCCATTCGTTATCACTTTAAGCTAAAGGATAAGAGAATTGGTGCTTATTTGGGTCAGGAAAAGCATTTGCTTTGAATAAATAAGTTCAGCCATTGATGAAATTCTGTCTCCTAATGCAGGTCAAAGATGTAATGAAAAACATCATGGCTGGGTTGCAACAGACAAACAGTGAAAAGATCTTACTGAGCTGGGTCCGCCAGTCAACTCGCAATTACCCGCAGGTCAATGTTATCAATTTCACCACTAGCTGGTCTGATGGATTGGCTTTCAACGCTCTCATCCACAGTCACAGGTAGGAAAACCAGAGTGTATCATTTTAGCAAATAGATTAAAGTTGATTGCAAAACATTGGTTTTAAAACAATGGCTTATTTTGTGCAGAATTAAACTGTTGTTGCATTAAAGGTAAACTTTCAAAATGAATGACACTTTACGTATCAGGAAATGGGGCTCTCAGAAGCTACTGTCTGCTTGTCTACATGTGTACTGTCAACTCTGCTGAAATTAACCCCCTGTAATCATATTGCACAAAACAGTCGGGCAAACACTGTATAAAACAGTCATGAAATATTTATTACAGGCAGCCTCCACATTCTTCATAGTAAGTTTTGTTCCTCTCCCTTCCCTACCCATTCTCCCCACACACTTTTCCCCCTATACTGCAGTCACTATGCTTGGTAAATTTTGGGAAAAGTTGAACTTTCAGTGGTCACAGACAGCCATTGCAGTGTAAATCAATGATCTGCTACTCAGTTAACTTATCCTTGTAAACGGCTTCCTCCAGACCAGTAAAAACAATGGCAAACTTGGGCTCATCCTTCTACCATTCCATTTATCAAAGTGAAGTGTAAACTTCAAAATCTAAATAGAGCCATTTAAAAAATTTACTTAAGGCAATGAAACCTTTACACTGCTCCATATAATACGTTCCGCCCATTTTATAGACATGATAGGGTGTGGTGTAAAGATGGTTTGGCTATTTTCTTGAGATCATCTTTAGAACTCATTTGTGCCTTTGCCATCCATAAATAATGGGGCCAGCTCAGATTCATACCTTTACGCTGACCCCCTTGGGTATTCTGTGCACGCGTGCTCTCTTGCGCGTGCGCATATTATTGTATTTTAAAATCATTAGTTAGCCTTCGTACAGTACCAGGGGATACTTTTGGATGAAAGTTAATATAAGAAGGCTACATAATTATTTGAGGGCAGGAAATAATGTTTTGTACTTCTAAAACACCAGCTATCTGAGTATCTCCAAGAAATTAATATTGAAGGCTTACTTAAGTTTCGCAACTCCCCTGTATTGTGATCCCGGTGTCACAGATAGGGAAATGAGTATACCAAGATAAATGCTTATCCAATATTAAACATGAAGTTTTGGAACAAGGACTTGCATCTCTAGCCTCCCACCACACCATGTTTACTCCCTATAATTAGACTTTAGGAAGTTATAAATTAAAGCAATATTAACAAGTTTGTAATGTAACTTTTAGGAAGTTACAGTTAGTTTTGTTTTTTACATTTACATGCTGTAGTTTGCAATATAATTGTGATATTTTTCTGTCCTGTGAAATTGAACTTTACTGAACTGCAAATGATTATACATGCCCAGTGGTCCACAAGCCCACTGCAGAAGAACATGGACTTGTGTTCCAGTCTATGGCTGGAGTAGCAGCTGTAGTGAATGGGCAGAAAGGCTGTGTGGTAGTACAGCACTCTGGCCTTAGGAGTGACAGTAATTTCACTTCATCATGCTTCTTCAGCATAGAGCTGAAGTGGTTGGTCTCTATATAGGTGGAGTGAATTTTGAGGTGAAATAAACTTCACCTTCATAAAGCCCAGACACATCTGGAACTAGCACAAACAAAAGACGTTATCAGCAAGTCATTTAGCTCTAAACTGAAGATAGTTAACTATTTTCCCCCCAACTTAATAAAAAAAGCTTTTTGGAGGACTAGATTTCTCTCACCAGCTCTTGAACACTGGGGGGACAGGGAAAATGAGACAGACACATTTAGTTGCTGCAGTTATATTTGGAGAGGAGTCAGGGTCTAGAACTCAGGATGGAGTTCTTTGGCTACTAGATCGTGTTGCTTCTGTAACAAATTCTTGGTGTGATCGTTTTATTTTAAAGCTAAATTGTAGGTTGCTTTAAAAGTGGTAAGAACTGGAAGAAAATTTAATGTTGAAATGGTGCGCTGTCTACTATGGGGACAGGAGGGGTGAGTTGTCATGTCACCCATTAATAGCCAACTCTGTGCTATTGCATAATAGCAGCAGGCGTTAGCTGACAGCTTTGTTAGACAGATACTGTTTTTAATTATACACCTAGCAGCATCAGCACAGTACGACTTAACTTGTTATTTAGGCACTTGAGGTAGGCAATAGTGAACCTTAGGCCTTGTCTGTGAGAAGTTAGCACCATCTAGCAACCAACACAATCCAGCATTAATCTGACTGCACTGCAGCAGAAGTGTAGGCACAGTCATCATTGCCATAAGTCTGCAGACCTGATGTGTTTTCCTTTGTTTGCCTTTTGTTTATCTTTAAACAGGCAAATGTGGAAAAATAGCAGAGAAGCAGCAGAGGAAAATCTGGAAGTCTGGCAATGAGAAGAAATGGTGGTGGGAGATATTCCAAGAACTTGTTTTATAAGATTTTTTTCTCCTATTTCTATTATAAAACTAAAGAGAGTGTTGCTACAAACTTCTTTCCAGGGGAAAATGCACCCACAGTAGGCTCATCATCTATGCCTGCCTTTGACACTGGCTTTGGACAAACTGTACTATTCGCCACCCTAGCCAGTAACCACTATTCTTTCTAGCCATTTTATCTCTAAATGTCGTCTTTCTGGTCGTCGCTTACGGTCACTCTCACCCGATCCTTTGCTCTGTTGCTTTGGACCCTTGCAATTGGTGACGCTACCCCGAACCATAACTGGCCCTTGGTGTTATGCCCTGGAGCATCTCCATTGAGTGATACTGCTGATGCAGAGCACACAGTCAATCCCCTGACACTCTCAACCACTCTCATTCAATATTCTAAAGGACCAGTTTAGCAACTGTCAAAAGAGAGCCCACACCAAGAATGTTTATCTCCTGTCTAAGTGAAAAGGCCATCAGCACTGCAGTTTGCTCTAGGTGTAGATGAGCTGTCAGAGGGATGTTGGATCTCAACCATTGTTCCCTCTATTATTTTTGTACATTCTGTGTGTGGAATAACAGGCTGACAGAGTATGAGTTTAACACTTGTGAGTGAAGCCTCTTCATCCTCTCCCTACACACAGACTTGTGTCCATTCTCTTCCCTGAAATTCAGTCCAGCTATTGTCATTTGCTCTCCATTCCGATTTGCCCCTTCATTTGTCTCATTCACCTTCTCCCATCTCTCCATCCTTTTCCATCTTATTCAGGATTCTCCATCCCATTGCTCCCCCCCCCCCAGCTCATCCCATTGTTCCCCCCCCCCCAGCTCATCCCATTGTCTTTCTCCCCACTGCCTTATTCCATTTCTCTCTCCCTTTTATACCTCATCAGGCCCATCCTGTTTTTTTTATCCTCCACTAGTTTATCCCATTCTTTCTCTTCCTAACCTGCTGTCTGCCACCCTTCTCTTTTCCCATCCCCTCTCTCCTGGCTTTTCCTTTCCCTTTCTCTTCCTACTCCCCCACTGGACCTATCCCCTTCTCTGTTTCTCTTTCAGACCCCATTAGTAAACAAGCATCTGTGGCTCAGACGTTCAAAAAAGTGAATGTTACCTTGTCCATAGGGAATAATGTTAAGTGGAAGCACCTACTGCATATACTGAATCCATTCATGTGGAAAATTATCTAGGTGTGTAAGCATGCAATCATATCTTTGTAGTGCCTGATTCCAGAGATTATGCAGATAGCTGCAATCTGGCAGTTAAACATGCCATTTTTCACTTCAAGTGGTAGGGGCCCCTGCTTTTTCCTGTAGAAAGTTGTCTTCGGTTCAAGCCTCACTATTGACAGTACTGACTGATTGCATATTCAGGCATGGATTCGTTATACATACATAGGGCCTCACCAAATTCATGGTTGTAGGATTTTAAAAATCATAAATTTTATTAATTCAGATTGAAATCTGAAACTTCAGTCTTGTAACTGTAGGGGTCCTGACACAAAAGGGGATAGTGTGTGTAGAGGGGTGTCACAAGGTTATTGTAGGGTGGTCATGGTATTGTCACCCTTACTTCTGTGCTGCTGCTGCTGGCGGTGGTGCTGCCTTCAGAGCTGGGCAGCCAGAAAACAGCAGTTGCTGGCTAGGAGCCCAGCTCGGAAGGCAGCGCCACTGCCAGCAGCAGCAGCACAGATGCAAGGATGGCATGGTATAGTATTGCTACCCTTACTTCTGTGCTGTTTCCTTCAGAGCTGAGCCCTCGGCCAGCAGCCACCACTGTCCAGCCATCCAGCTCTGAAGGCAGTGCAGAAGTAAGGGTGGCAATACCACAATGCCTCAAAATAACCTTGCAATACCCCTGCAACTCCCTTTTGGGTCAGGACCCCCCAGTTTGAGAAATGCTGGTCTCCCTGTGAAATCTATATAGTATAGGGTAAAAGTACACAAAAGACCAGATTTCACGGTCTGTGACTTGTTTTTCATGGCTGTGAATTTGGTAGGGCCCTACGCATACATATGCACATAAGCTTTTCCTGCTTGAAAACTTCTGAGCACCAACAGCTCCCATTAACTGGAATTTTGAGTACTCAACTCTGCTGAAAATCAGGTACTAACCATTCAGCAAACCATGAATCTGCTGTGATGTTCCTTATATTAATGTGAATAAACAATCATCACATGAAAATGCCCTTTGACGCCTATTCCTTAGAGGTGGAGCAGAGGTGATCAGGAGAGAGACTGATCAAATGACGGAAACATAGGATGATGATTAACTTAAACAGAGTGGCCAATGTGGGTCTAGTTTTTTTGCAAACCAATAGTACTGCCCCAATCCTATCCTTTGCACAAAGGTGGAGAAACAACAAGCAAAGAAAAAGAAGACATTCCATAATGCCCAACATAGTTCAGGAACTTAAACCTCGGGAATTTTTACTGCAAGAATTTTTTTTATTACAAGCTTTCATATAAATCCCCATTGACATTAATGGGAATTAGGCATACATATTGTTACTGAAGTGCCACATTTTAAAACTGTCTTCTTTCACTTGCCTCTCATAATATTGTTTTTATGGAACAGTATTAAGAATGGTTTTCTGAATACAAAAGTAATCCATTAAGAATATTTGACAGGTACTGTCTGATTACTTCTATAGCACATGCAAGGTAGCCTATTCTATTTCTATTGATATTTTCCCTTTAAAAGTAGGGTGACCAGATATCCCGATTTTTATAGGGACAGTCCTGATTTTTGGGTCTTTTTCTTATATAGGCTCCTATTACCCCACATCCCCATCCTGATTTTTCACACTTGCTGTCTGGTCACCCTATTTAAAAGCATCATCTTTTTTCTTGTTTTGAAGAAATATGTTCTAAAACATACTACAGGATCTTGTTTTGTATTCCACCAGTGCTGAGATGGTCAGCTGAGTTTTCATATTTTTAAATTGTAATTCAACAATAGATTTAACATTCAATGCATCACATACAGTATGCAGAAAGGTTTTAGAAATATCATTTTACTGTGATTTCAATTATATAATTTTTTTGAAAAGTTATCTTTTTGTAACTCCAAGTAGATCTTGCAAATCAGTTTGAAAGGATTAGACATACCTTTAAAATATATGCAAGTATACATTACACAATATACACTTTCTGTATAATAATGAGTGCATTATTGATTTATACTTTCAGCAGTTTTCAGGCTCAGCCCCACTTTCTATTACATGATCATTGGGCAACAGTTATGTCCATATATTTTGTTAGTGTTTTTTTTTTTTTCTCTGAATACAAAGTAAGGTGACATGTGCTTCACTGGTTACAGCAGAAGATTGGGGAGGACTCCCGAGTTCTATTCTTGCTTCTGCAGTGCCACTAACGTGCCATATCATTTGAAGCTAGTCATGCCTATTCAATCTGTTGTCTTGAAGCCTTGTTTCACCCATTACCAGAGCATTTGATGCCTTTCTCTGTGCCTCATTTCACTTGCCTATTGAATGGGTAAATACTTATCTCAAACAAATATTGCTAGGCTAAATTATTATTTGTAAAACTCACTGAGATCCTTGCATGAGAGGTTCGGGGGGTTATTTTAGTGGCTGGATAGTTCTCCATTCCTCAATGTTCTGGGTCCTGGCACAGATCCTTTGTAATGTCCGTATAAACAGAATAGAGATCAGGGTATAAAAGTTTGATGTTTTAGGGACCTTCCATATTTTAGTCTCTCGTAGACACACAAACCACCTTTGCTCCCACTATCAGAAGCAACAACAGGAAAGGTGAAAAAGCAAGGAGTTAAAGAACCCTTGCAAAATTGCCATGAAAATATATCAGCCCTGGCACAAATTCTACTTGTCCACCTTCTGATATGCTTGATTATAAAATAACTACATTTATTAATACACTTCAAAAAATGTAGTACTCTTAGGCTTGGTCTACACTTACCCCCCAATTCGAACTAAGGTACGCAACTTCAGCTACGTGAATAACGTAGCTGAAGTTCGAAGTACCTTAGTTCGAACTTACCTCGGTCCACACGCGGCAGGCAGGCTCCCCCGTCGACGCCGCGGTTCCCCCGTCGACGCCGCGGTACTCCTCTCGTCTAGCTGGAGTACCGCAGTCGACGGCGATCATTTCATGGTTTGACTTATTGCGTCCAGACAAGACACGATAAGTCGAACCCAGATCTTCGATTCCCAGCCGCCGAACTAGCGGCTGGGAATCGAAGATCTGGGTTCGACTTAGAGAATTTGGTAAAGCCATCCCTTATCTGGCAGCCATGCCATGCAGCTTATCTAATGTTTTCTCTGCCACATAGAACTTTTAAAAGATGCAGAGAGCTGTGTGGTACATATCAGAATGAGATTGGTGGGTGGGAATATTGACTCCCTCTTTCTGGAGATGGAAGAAGTGAGACACCTCTATGAGCAGCTGAATGCATATAGTACATCCAGAGGCTACTATGCTCAGTGGAGTGGCCATCCCTGACCAACTCTCCAGTCCCTCATGTAATCTCTTACTTTCCTCTTTTCTTTTTCTTTTTCTTTTTTTAAATTGAATTGTTACCCTGCTCTCTGCTCAGCAGATGTTTCTCATACCCTATTTTCTGGTTATTTTAAAAAGGCTTTTTGGAGTAGAGGTCACCAGGTGTATAATCTCCTTCTTTCTACTGACACTTTGTCTGTGCTTAACAGGCTATTGCATGGTTTCTCTTCTTTGAATCCTGAGAGATTTTATTTTCAGGGTACATACCCTTGTGTAGCATTGGCATATGTGTTATCCTAAAGCGTAGGTTTAATGCATAAAAGGCTAAATTCTAAAAGATATGATTTCCTGAACAAAATGGTTTGTTTGATATCAAACACAGCAGTAGACAACCATGCTGAAGAGGCACAATCTGCTTCGACATACAAGTTAACAGTAAATATAAGGGATTTTATGGTTGTAATTGTCCTAGGAACCCTTTCCTCACCCCTTAAAATTCAAGGCTACAGAATAGTCTGCTTGCTCAGTACAGTAATGTTTTCTTCTTTCCTAGATTCCAAGGCCAGGAGGGATCATTCTGATCCTTGCTCTGACTTCCTGTGTAACACAGGCCATAGAAATTCATAGAGCATACGTTTTAGGGAACAAAAATCATCCAATCCTGATTTAAAAATTGTCAGAGGTAGAGAATCCACTACAACTCTTGATAATGTGTTCCAATGGTTATTTACTCTCCTGCATAAATTTTTAACGCTTATTTCCAGTCTGAATTTGTCTAGCTTCATCTTCCAGCCGTTGGATCATGTTATATCTTTTGTTGCTAGATTGAAGAGCCCATAGTTAAATATTTCTTTTCCGTGTAGATATTTACAGACTGTAATCAAGTCACCCTTTAACCTTCTCTTTAAAATAACTAGATGGAGCTCTTTATATCTATCGCTATAAGGCAATATTCTAATCCTTTATTGTTTGCACAAGCTTGGTCTCTTTCATCAACAAAAGTTGATCCCATGAAAGGTATTTCCTCACTCACCTTGTTTTTCTAAGCCTTTAATCACTCTCCTGGCTCTTCTCTGAACTCTCTCCAGTTTATCAACATCCTTCTTGAATTGTGAGCACTGAAAATGGACACATTACTGCAGAAGCAGTCACCAAATGCAGAGGTAAAATAACCTCTCTCTTCCTACTTGAGATTTCCCTGTTTACACATCCCAGGATGGCATTAGTCTTTCTTTGCCAGAGCATCACATTGGGAGCTCATGTTCAGCTCTTACTAATTCATCTTCTCTCACTCCCACAGTGAGACTCCAGGCGAGCTGAGTTTTTATCCCTTCGGCCAGGTTTCCCCTAATGGCTTTTAAAGGACTATCTACCTTTTATGGTATATCCCTAGTCCCAAACTTGCCCTGGCCCTGTGACTATTTTTAATGAGGAAGTTCAGTGAAAACAAGTGGCATTCATTAGCTTCCTGCACATCTGCTTCTTTAAAATGCCTGAACTCAGGCCAGGCAAATGCCTTAGAAAGCAGCAGTACACTGCAGCTGCCTCTGCTTCTTGGGGACAGAGAGGAGAAGAGGAGTACTACATGTTAAAAAAACTGTACAGTGCAGACTAGAAATGAACTGGGGAGAGAGGTTTGCTTTCAGGAAGCTAAACAGAAAGCTGAAGTAAAGCCAATAGAAAACTGTAGTAGTGTGAACGTGTTTTTTATTCTCACAAGTCACTTTGGCAACCCAAAAATTTCTTCCTAATTTGTTTGAAATGCTATGGAACTGAAGATATCCTATTTATTTCCCCCTCACCAAATGATACCATACTTAGAGACCTGGCATCAGTGTGCCTGAAGAGACCCGGGCTAAACAGTCAGCCAGCAATAGATTTCCCTTTGCAGACAGGATCAGAATGCCAATGAAAACCCAGCCATTCAGTTAAGAGAACAAAAATGTGTTCAGCAGAATCTCAGTGTTACGAACGCCTCGGGAATGGAGGTTGTAACTCTGAAATGTTCGTAACTCTGAGAAAAATGTTATGGTGGTTCTTTTTAAAAGAGTGCTGAACATTGACTTAATACAGCCTTGAAAGTTTACTGTGCAGAAGCACAGAAACTGTTTCCTTACCTTATCAAATCTTTTTTTAAAAACTTCCCTATATTGTCTGAGTAGTTATGTATAACACAGTACTGAACTGTTTTGGGGTTTTTTTGAGTGTTAGGTTTTTGGGGGGTGGGTGGGGGTGTCTCTGCTGCCACCTGATTATATACTCCCGGTTCCAAATGAGGTGTGTGGTTGACTGATCAATTTGCAACTCTGGTGTTTATAACTCTGAGGTTCTATGGTATTATGTGTATAGTAGCTTCTGCCCACCCAACAGGAAGACTGTTTGTACTTGTGAACATTTTATTTTAATCTATTCCCGTATGGAAGAATCTTATTGATTGCACAAGCATATCTCCAGTGTATAAAGAGGCCAAAAGTGGAAGAGCCAAAATATTTCTCTGATCCCTATCCCTTGTTGCTTGTTTGTTCTTCTAGTCCCTATTTCCATCAGTGATGTTTACTCCTATTTGTTCATTATTTGGAATTAATTTTAAGCCCCCTCCCCCCCCCCCCGACAAACCTGGACTAGGAGTGTTACTGTGAGAGAGAAAAAAATCTAGATGTCCAAGATAAATGCAGAAGCTGAATGTATCTTGAAAATGTCTATTAGTGTCATTTGTATGAGATGTTTGACTGTGACTTGGAAAAAAGTTACATTAGGGAAAAATGATAGCTACTGGGAAGTGAACATCTACTTTGTTTACTCCTCTCATACCTTGCTGCTTTGGGTATTTTTGCAGTTGGCCTTATCCCTGGCTTTGATTTCCCTCTGAATGTAATGGCTGGGTTTTCTTGTCACACTTTCAGTGAATAATCCTGTACTGTCTGATACCATCTGCTTCCTGCCACAGTTTATGTAATTGAACAGTATCTAACCAAATTGTCATTCTGATTCCCTTGTATATGTAATATTTTGCAGAACCTGAATTTTCTTTGTTTGCATGAGAAGCTACAGATGCTAGCACTGCAAAATATCTTCATAGTTAATGTAATTGTTTTGGCTTCTACTATTTGAAATTTCTCAGGTCCCTTTATCTGCTTTGGCTCTTGATAACCCTAAGACATCATTACTGTGACTGAGCAGTTTGTGTTGCTGCAGGACCTTGGATCAGGTTGATCCTTTGGGTCAGATACACTCCCATGTCCAGAAATGGGTCTGTCAGTGAGTCAGTTATGGCTCCCTGTTACTGTGCACTACTCGAGCCCTGGAGCAAATTAGGGTAGCCTGCGGCCTGCTTTAAATTTTGTCACCCACATTTGGTCCCATAGGAACCAAACCACAGCTTGGGGATAGTTGGAGCTCATCACAATCCAACCACTCCTGATGCCCCCAATGTCTCTCTGTTCTGGGGTCTGTAGAAAGGGAGGTGTTGGTGAGCTCTGACAGCTTCTTGGCTGCTGGTACTTCCTCTGTGCCAGAGATAATTGGAGAAGGGCTCTTATGAGGCGGTAACAGCTGAGCAGCACATAGGGAGTGGATCAAAGTTGAGAATTTTTGCTTTTAAAAAAAAAAAAAAAAAAGCACGAAGAAATAACTACCAGTCTCCTCCTGAAGGTAAGAACTCTTCTCCATTTAACTTAGTATTTTAAGCTTAAGTTAATAGTTGTTAGTGGCACCACTATATTTTTTTTATTGTAGTGAGTTGAATAAGTTATTTGCCATACACAGACTTTTTTTTTTTTTTTAAACCTCTTATTTAACCTCGGTCTCTGGGGATTGTGCTTGGCAGCATCAGCCATTGAATATAGACCATGAGCTGTCTAAAAAAGACATCATACTGAAAAGATGACATTTGAAATTATCATTCATATTCTACTGCTGGGGCCACTCTGTTTTGACAAAGGGAAAAAAAGTGAAAGTTTAGATATTGTTGAAGTAGGAGGAACTCTTTTGAAGGTTAACCTTACCTTCAATTTTTGTTTTTAAGCTTCATGTTTGTGAATGGGACTCACATTTTGCAGTGTCAAGCTGATGGTTCTTTGTAAGGTCCGATTACATTAGAATAAGGTGATCCCCTCTCTCTCTGTCATTATGTTCTACTGTTACAGAGTGAAGATACTTAAGAAAAAAGTACAAGTCCCTTACCCCCTAATAAAATCATCATCCAGTCAATGATCTATTTTAAATTCTTATTCCAACCCTCTGGTACTCAGAGGTACTCTTTTTCTAAAGTACTGCATATGTATCCAATAAAAAGAGTAGCTGTAGATGCATGCCAATTATGCAGTTAGTTTAGAAGATGAACATGGAAATGTAACTGGAGTCCTATACTGTGTCGTTCTCCAGTACATGGTCCTTTCTGCAACTCTTGAGTTATACGGATTGATTTATGGTACAAGTCTTTCTGAAACATTCAAAAACGACCCTTTTATCCTCCTGGTGTCTTATGACAATTCTTCCTGACAGAAGACAGAGTGCCAGTGTCTTGGTTTACACGGGTCCATCATATTCAAAATCTCCTGACACCCATGATTCAGGAGATGGATGAAACTGTAGACCGAGGGGATCATTCTGAATTCAAGATGATTTGCAGCTAGAAATAGGATGATATAGTATTGTCCCAAAAATATGTATGTATTCAACAATGATCCTTCTACAACTAACGGATTAGAGAAGAGCATATTTAAATGCTGTATTCAGTGTTTTATAAATTTAGTTTTAATTAACCCAAGCAAACTTTATTAGGGAACAGTTAAAATGTGCTCCAAACGACACAAACAGTTGCTCACGTGGTGAAAACATTGAAACACACAGAAATCATCAGGTAAGGTGAAGTATAGAATTCTGACCCGTATGTACCACTAATTACCACAGGCATGTAGGCTGCAAATTTCTTTCCATGCAACAAAACCCTGAGCCTTCACTGTATGCCCCTGTAGTGATCTCAGCCGCCACACATTTCTTTTGTCCTTAGAGCCTGATCCTGAAAGCATTTACCCAATGTGATTAAGACTTTTAACGTTAGATCTCTCTATTGCTGTTTTGTACAGGCTTTAAAGTGTTCAGACTACAACTGTGGACATATGAAAAAATTCAGTGTCAGTATGTTGATACAGTAACCATATTGGTGCCATCATCCAAGCTTCATCCAAATTTACTGTTGCTATCATGCAAATCCATTAAACTTATAAGGATAAGCAATCAGTACTGTATGCAAGGTGAAATCTTATATTTGTCTCTTTAGGAGCTCATTTGCCCTCTATTTACTGCTATTTGTATAATTGTCAGGTCAATTATATTGAAGCTTATATGACAATGACAGGCACATTAAATACAAACACACAGTTCAGTAGTTTTAGCAATTTTGAGTACTACTTTTGAGAAATTTAATTGTGACCGTGAAAATCACTCTTTTCCTCCCCAGAAAAAAATCAGAGTGCCGGTAACTGAATAATTGGTAAAACTGTTAGTAAATAGAATCCCTTGCCTCTGCTTAGCATTTCAGTAGGATATAGATTATTTTATTTCACTAAAACATAGCCTACTTTGCCTTCAGAAGGTTTCTAACTGGAGACACTTTTTTATTTACTAAATAACACAACTATGTATGCCAACCCTAATCACAGGCTTTTAACTTTAGCAGATAGCCTTTCTGATTTATTCTGAAGTAAAATCCTGTATTTAAACTCTTTGATTTTAGAACATTGTATATATCCAGGTCATAAATAATGTAATTGTTGGTTTTTTCTCCATATCATATGCACAGTGATTAAACTTCAGTATACCAGGTTAAACTTTCTTTTCCAGTGTGCCTGATAACAAATTCAGATTTCCATGGATACCTCTTACTTGAAATATCAAGGCTAGCAAAGTATTAAAAATATTTATATTGCAAATACTACAAGTGATAATACAAGGCCGTAGATTGAATTACAGTTTAGATATACAATCTTAGTGGTTCTACCTCTGTTTATGAAATACTTAAATTGTGTTCTACCGCTTCACTGATATCAGCTGACTCGTTTGATTGAACTTACATCATTGTATTCTGCTGAGATTTATGTATTTTTATATAAAATTTGTTATATGCAGTTGTTGGATACCAATCAAAATCTAGAATTAAATTGAATGTCAAAGGGAAATAGAAATTGATTGATAATTGTGCTTTTCTTTTTTCTCCCCCCCTCTTCTTCTTAGACCAGATCTGTTTGATTGGAACAGTGTGGCTTGCCAACAATCAGCTGTACAACGGTTAGACCATGCCTTCAACACTGCCAAACGGCACTTGGGTATTGAGAAACTCCTTGATCCTGAAGGTTAGTGGAAATGATGCACTAGTTTGTAGCTAAAAATCAACTTTTCATGTATTTGACTGAAAATGAGTTTGATCTCTTTGCACCGGGATTTAACATTTTCAAAGGTAGAGCATAAATGCAAGATTAGTTCTGGGCAGTTTATATTGTACTATTTTAATTGAGCGAGAACTTAAAGGATTTAGGTCAAAACGTGCAGATTGGCCAGGATTTTCAATTGTGTGCACTTGAAGTTAGTTACCTAAATGAGTAGGCTGATTTCTCCCCCTCCGCCCCCAAGGTTCTGAGAACCTACAGCTCTTATTGCCTATAGGGGGAGCTGCAGGTGTTCAGCACCTTTGAAAATCTGGCCTAAATATGGATTCAGACTTTAGACCCACCTTTTAAAGTATTGGCCTATGTTTCTACAGTATTTTGACGCTCAAGGTCTCTGGCTTGAAACAGTAGGAGGAGTATGTATGTTTGAGTAGCTTCATGGGGCAGACATTTTGGATTGTGCTGTCATATACTGATAAAAAGTAATCTGTAATAACAATTAGTGTCTTGCCAGTCGTATTTAACTTGTAATTCTTGTTCATTGTGGGTGTAATTTTTTTCAAAACAGATCTGCACTGGTGTAACTCCAGGTTTTACTATCAATTTTAATGGAAGAAGAATTAGGCCAATGCTAATAATTTTTGTAAATCCCATCTTTTTTTCATATATGTATACCTTCTCCCTAGCATAAGACATCTGTAGAGTGAACACCTACATCCTTTTGTAGATATGGTTTGGAAGGGTCTAGATATATTTCCCCCCAGGCCTCCCTATTCTTCCTTAATGTTTTTGGCCCCAACATATTTTCAGTGCACTTCCCTTTATTTGAGAGAGAGAAGAAAGTCACCCTGGTTGATTATTTTCAAAATATACTGCAATGGCAGGAGATATTTATGAACAATGCAGCAACTGTATTCTCTTCTTCCTGAATTTGCAGCATGCCACTTTAGTCTCACACTTGGACTTCATTCACTCTCCAAACTGGTTGAGGTTTTTACACTATTAAGCCATCGGCATAATTTTTTTTAATATATATTTTATAAATCCACATTGCTGGTTCCTGGGTTAAGTGGTGTGTTCATCATATACTCAAGGGGAAAAAACTTCCATTGACTTCAGTGAAGCCAAGATTTCCTCCCAGTGTAAACAGTTGATGATAAATCCTAGCATGGAGTCTCTCTTGTTTTTTTCACCAAGGCTTCAGATAGAACTTACTGAACCATTTGTTACAAAATAAATATATATATATATTTATATTTTCCTGAACTAGCTTCTTTTCAGGGTTAACAAATCATTTATCAACCAGTCCCATTTTTTTCTGATATGTTTATTTGTAAGCATTTGACAAATAATTTGAATGAATAATTTGTAGATACACATTTTTGTAATGTTTGCTATAGCTGTTTGCTATTTGTTTTTCTGCTCTTTAGCTAGAAGACTAACATTTTAAACAGAATAGTGAATAAAACAATAATGCATGTCTGCTACCAGTTTTAAGACAAATAATCCTTCATGATATTTGTTACTTTGGGAATCCACAGTCAATATTCAGTGGCTACTGAGATAGTCATGAATAGTAGAATCCAATGATTTGTAATAAACTTAACTCAGTCCTCTGATTTACAAATCTGTTCGTTTTAAAAAATCTATTTAAGCAGCTTTAGTGTTAAGTCCATTGACCATTATGCTGGCTATCAGCATAGGTAACTTTTGTAATGAACAATTGTCTTTTTTGAGAATGATGCCAACTTATTACTAAACTCAACTAGATCTATCTATTCTTTCAGTAGCACAAAACTATATCCTCTGACTAATGCTTAATCAAAATGAAACTCTTGAGCCACCATGTCAGTAACTAGTAAAAGAAATCAAAAAATCCTTAGACTAGTGCAATGCTGAAATATGACTTTGTCATGTCATGGAATTATTGTACTAAAAGAACAGGTATGTAACTTGTGAACACTTCTTTGTTTTATTTGTTAATGCAATGTGTTAACTGAAAACTTGTGTCTTGGCCTTTGTGGAGTATTAACAGCTTAAGGAAAAGGAGTCACTACTGTGCAGAAGTCATGTTCAAAAGTAACAATAATAGCATATGTTATGAAAGGATAATTTTTATTTTTTGAAGTAGCTCCATACGTGCATTTGACTAGGAAGCCAGTTACATTCCTCCTGGGAAATTACCTTTGAAGAGTGAATATTCAGTCAAATATTGGCTATTGAGGTTATACATGAAGCTATCAGCTTTTTTTTTCAAAGTGAGTTTCCTTTCATACTTAATATGCCCCATGGGTTGCTATTAAACAAGGTTTTTTTTTTTTGTTAGTTTAGCATAAGTAGTATCAAAATTAACAAACAATCTGTTGGATCTTATATTTAGCTGTGACACTTTCTACCTTTCCTGTGTAGCTCAAAAGTGTCTCTCACCAACAGAAGTTGGTTCAATGAAAGATGATATCTCACCCATCTTGTCTCTCTCTTTCACCATTTCGGACAGTCAATAAAAAATATCTCTCCACCTTCTGTGTTGTCATATACACCTCTACCCCGATATAACGCTGTCCTCTGGAGCCAAAAAATCTTACCGCGTTATAGGTGAAACCGCGTTATATCGAACTTGCTTTGATCCGCCGGAGTGCACAGCCCCCCGCCTCCCCCCCCCCCCCCCCCGGAGCGCTGCTTTACCGCATTCTATCCGAATTCGTGTTATATCGGGTCACGTTATATCGGGGTAGAGGGGGATGTGTGTGTGTGTGTGTGTATGTGTATATATGGGCTTACACGGACTTGTGCAGAACACTATGCACGGTTATAGTCAGTAAAACCTGACTAAACTCATTTAGGGTGAAATTCCCCCTCTACAAAGGGCCAGCATGAGGCCTGTGCTCTGTTTAGACACTTAAAGTAAGGTTTAAGTGGGTATTAATGGTGCATAGGTCTTGTGCTGGCCCTCTTCACAGGGATGAATTTCACCTTTTACTACTTTTAAACAAATTGTTTTTTTTTTTTTTTTAAACAAACACCCAAATATAATATACCATAAATATACAACAAATAAGTTAATACTTAACAGAATTTGATAATTAATTGGTACTACTTGCTTGCATATTATTTCTTGACTCAGATATTTCACTTGCTTTTTCATAAGTAGTCAAGCTAGCCCAGTAAATAAAATGGGTGTCCTGTGAAAGTACAGTGGTTTTCATATGATTTCTTTAGCAGTTTTGGGTGTGGGGAGGAAGATAAACTTTTCAGTCTTTTACCAAAATGCCCCTATGGTTCTGTTGATTTTGCTTACTTTAACAACTTGCATTTACTATTCAGCTTAATGTGGTGCTAAAAATGTTTAAACAATGACTTGTTGACTTGTAACATCATATCTTGCCTTTAGACATAGCATTAAGTAGGATAGGGAAAATACCCTTCCTATATAGTGTGTTGATTTTAGATGAGTCCTCATCACCCTGGATTTAGTAGAAAAATGAAAAAAATCCATGTAAGTGATCACTGCATGTGAGTTTTATAGCATGTGCTGTAGCCTTGGGGCAATGACCCCTGCCTTCCAATTACAGTTCATTTTATTATAATAGAGTTGCTGTGCAGCCTGGGAGAACACATGCTCAGACAGCTTCAGAGGATGTGGCTCCTCCCATAAAAGTGTGACTTCTCCTGATTCTGAGTGAATGTGGCATTTCACCTCCTGTTGCCAGCGTTGCTGTTTGTGTGCTCCCCTCTAGCAATAAACAGTTATGGTTCTTTTCTTTAATGAACTTGTACCTGCTGGGATTGAGCCTACTTGTGTTAGTCCTACAACAATATTTGTGCTGTTGTCTTTGGACTAAATAATTGTCCACTTCCCTAATGGTTCACTATGTAGTCTCATACAACTTCATCATTTAATCTATCTTGTTCATGTCTTCAGTGGTCTTCTCCCTAGTTTGCAGTAGTGTTATGAGTTCTTTGCACCTTTATTAGGTGATAATGAGAGACAATGAGTTTTTCCTTTGATAGCTTTTTCTGTTTGATCTTGATTCTATGTGCTGCTATATCACAGTACTAGATTCTACACAAATGAATAGCTTTATATGCATTTTTCACATACAATTTCTATCTATAGCTCAATGAAGAGAGGAAAAGAATCCCTACCCTATATTGCATAAGTAAATCAGCCTACCCTTCCTGTACTATATATACCCAGTAATGATATAGGTATCCAGTAGTTTTCTCACTTATCTTCTAGAGCTGAATCCCATACAGGATACCCATCAGGGGAGTGTACTGTGGAAAGATAGTTGTCTCCTTGAATACCATAAGGCATGGAAATGTGTTCAGAGGACATTGTTGATAGACATTTTTCAGATGAGATATCAGCCAGTAGTTGCAATTTGTACTACTGATCGCATTCAGGAAGGCTGCTTGGTATAACCTGGGAATTTCTGCTACATCAGCACAAGAGAAATGTGTAACTTCGTGATTTTTTTGTTTTGTTTTGTTAAGGAAGGAAATGGGTTTTCCCTTCACTCCCCTTTGTGGTTCCAAATATCAAAATAGATATACATAAATAGTTTCTGTAAAAGTTGTAGAATCCACAGCAATAAAGTTATTGGTTGTAGAACATTATTATTGGGCTCTGTCTGTTCAACCATATCCTTCTAGTATCTCTTGGTTTTAAGCTTATCAGTTTCTATGTCTGGCTTTTCTACTGTTGGTAGGTCACTAGCAGTGGTCCTTTTGTTGGGAAATTACAATGGTTTCTGAAGTCTGACACAAAAGCTGGCAATAAAAGTAGATCCGGCGGAGCCTCCATTCCCATTGTCAAACTTCTGAGTCATGCAGTTGCTAGGTTAATTAAACTGTTCACTATTCATATTTAAAAATAGATTTATAAGATAATCAATGGCATGTCTAAAAAAATGTACCATGGTTTTCAAGTCATGTTTTTTAGGGATATCTTTGGTAAGGAAAAGGGAGGGTAGCGGGATTGGTTTTCAAAGTAATTTGAGATAGCCCTGAACTTATATATTTTTTTAATATTTTCAAATTTAATGCAATAAGTACAGTAAACATGCATATGCTAATTTGTGGATTCTTACCACTAAGTCTAGGTAATTTTAAAAAAAACCTTCAGCCTTCATGCAAAATATGAAGTGAAGCAGTCTCACTCCTTTTCTGAGATTCAAAAAGTTCCCCACACAATACTTTTTTTTTTTTAATTTTTGCATATTTTGGTTCTGGCCAGACTGTTTTCATAGTATTTCCATCCCAGCAAGAAGTACAGTGTAATGTTGCTAGACTCAAAAGATCTGGGCATTTCATATCAGCATCTTTAGTGAACCCACATTTCAGTTATTTTGAGGCTACCTCAGCACTGCCTACCAAATCGATAAAGATTGCATGGAATGTTGACATTTATCATCAAGGTTATCAGGATATTCTGCATTTGGCCAACTTGAGTGGTCACCTAGGTGATTGCTGTTTCAATTAGAATTGATGGTTTCTGGATATTGTGGGTCACTATGACACAACTTCCAAAATGGCCATGTCACGGCAGCCAGAGAGAAAATATTAATCTAGACGGAACTGGCTTGAATAGAAAAGGCTTTTTAAGAACTCCTAATGAAAATGTTTTCTTTACTGTATAAACCTAAATACTCGCTTTTAAAAAAAATATGCAAGAGCAGGGTTTGAATTATTCCCCACAACACTATTTCACGTCCTAACACGTTAATTTTACTAATTATAAGCATTCATTGCTGTGGAAGCATGACAACCTGTGGAAGTGGTATAACATTAAAAAAGCCATACTTCACTTATAAGCACAATTCCAGTTGCTCTTTTTCTTTATGCTGCTACATATTGCAGTCTGAGTGAAGAAAATGAAATCGCAATCTGTCTGCAGTACCTAACACAATTTTGAAAATGAGACTAGGTGGTATTGAATGTGCATAGCCAGATATCCGTATATTACCATTATTTTTGAGTGCAAGCTGTAACTACAGTAATAGCCATTTTATCCAATATGGGTGGATTTGTAATACAAATTCAGCATTTCAAGTGGGTATGTGTTTAATCTGTAACTCCATTGTGATATATGATAAAACTCCTTTCATAATTGCTTTTCCACAAAATTAAAATGCACTTTTTGTTTTAAATTATCCTACTGATAAGATGAAGGTCCTGTTTTTGACAGCTTCTTACTATGCAATACCCTTCAAGTCACTTAATATTTCTATTAAAACCTGTAAATTACTGACTGTGAAGTAGTTTATACATAATTAAATACCTCACAGGTCATAAAGGTGACGATAAATCCACTCATACTATATGGAAAATGAAGTGTTTTTAAATGAAACTTTAGGCTGTAATGGATGCACTTTTTTTTGTATTTGCTTAACTTGTAAAGAAAGATTTTGTGATAACTTCACCGTGCGGCTGCTTAATTTTGTCAGGCTGATCATTATATTTCTCAGTAAAGTTTACCATCCACTTTGGCTTTGACTACTTTTAAGGAAGCTTTCATGTTAGTTTTTATGATTGCTTCTGAGTAGCAGAAAAGCATTTGAATAAACTATGACTTAATGACCTATTCTGTGTGAATATGTCACAAAGAAGAATAATCAGTGAATATAGTTAGTTAATATCCCTGACTATTGAAATGCTTAAGGTCCTTACAAAGCATGTGGAGATATCTGAAAATATTGAAAATGTGGTGAAGTTTCCCAAGTGTAGTGTTCTATTTCAATCATAATGTCATTTAGCTATAGAAATAGAGATTTGGAATTGAAAATATGACTTCATTGTTACACTATCAAAGATTCTTGCATGCAAATTGTTTTAGGAGACACCAAATGGTTGGTAATGGAGTCAGTAGGCAATGTATTTGTAACAAGAACGATGGCTGTAAGGGAGTGCCCCATAAAAGTACATGTTGTATCAATTTGAGCTTCCCTGAATATGTTTTATACCATCACCTTTAAGTTTTCCTGCAAGACTCTGCTGCCTGTTTCACTGGTGTTTGTTCCAGCTTCAGCCACTGAAACGGTTAAAAAGTGAACAGAATACCAGGTAAATGGGACCTTATTGAAGCTTACGATCTGTTTTAGCAAAATGGGACATTGAAGATGGGGGAATATACTCACCCATTTATCACATATAGTAAGTGTGGGTCTTTAAATATACTAACATGCTTTGTTGTTGTGATCATTTTCAGACATCCTCTGTGGGTGAGCATGGGTTAGGACTAAGGCATAGCACGTCTTCCCTTCTTGATTTTTCTCTAGCACTTTCCTGTCACTAAGAAGTAGTTGTCATACCCAATATATCAACTAGGAATGGAGTAGAAAATGTCACTTAAACAAAATTTGTTAAGCAGTAATATCTGTGGGGCAGAAAACCCTTTTGTAAATTGTTGAGTAGCACACTGGAGCTCACATTAATAAGTAACTATATTTATTTATATATTTTTGTTCCTGTCATCATACAGCACAATTAATTGCCCACTGAATTTAATAGGTATGTGTAGGGAACGGTCACAGGATCAGGCACTTAAAATAAATTTTTGTGAACCAAAAGGGAAACTTCCATAAAACACACATCTGTCAAATGAATAGATTGAAGTGTTCTATAGTCCTAAAACAAATAATATTTTTTACATTCCGGTATATATTCATAGATTTCAAGTCCAGGAGGGAACACTGTCATCATCTATGCTCATCTGCTATATAGCAGAGGACACAGAACATCCCAAAAATTATTCCTAGAGCCTATATTTTAGAAAAAATTTAATATACTATTGATTTAAAAATTGTCAGTGATGGAGAATACGTCCCGACCCTTGATAAATTGTTCCAATGGTTAATTTATCTCACTGTTTAAAATGTATGGCTTATTTCCAGTCTGAATTTATCTAGCTTCAATTTCCAGCCATTGTATCATGTTATGCCTTTCTCTGCTAGATTGAAGAGCCCATTATTAAATATTTCTTCCACATGAAGGTACTTATCGACTGTAATCAAGTCACCCTTTAGTCTTGTCTTTGGTAAGCTAACTAAATTGGGCTCTTTGAGTCTAGCACTGTAAAGCATATTTTCTAATCATTTTAATCATTCTTGTGGCTCTTCTCTGAATCTTCTCCAAGTTATCAACATTCTTCTTGAATTGTGGGCATCAGAACTGGACACAGTGAACCAGGAGCAGTCATACCAGTGCCAGATACAAAGATAAAATAGCCTCTCAACTCCTCCTCGAGAATCTGTTCATGCATCCGAGGATCACATTAGGTCTTTTGGCCAGTGTCGCACTAGGAGCTCGTATTTAGCTGATTATCCATCATCACCCTCAAATCTGAGTCACTGCTTCCCAGGATAGAGAGTCCCCCATCATGTAAGTATGGTCCACATTCTTTGTTCCTAGATGTATACATTTACATTTAGCTGTATTAAAACACACATTGTTTGCCTGTACGCAGTTTACTAAGTGAGCCCCATAGCTCTGTATTGGAGACCTGACCTCCCCCAATTTGTGTGTCCTCTGAACTTATATACTTGATTTCACTTGTTGCCTGTTAAATGGTTTCCAGTTTACTAAAGTGCACATGGAGTAGCTGGTCTCAAAATATACCGAAAAAATACTTTGATCCAATGAAAACATATTAAAGAAATTCCAAGAGCAAAGGTCTGAAAAGACATGAAATCCAAAAGGTCAAAAGAAGTGGACTGTGTTCTGTCTTTCTCACTGCATTCATTGAGTTCCTAGAAACAAAAGTTATTGTATGATATTGTATCAGTATGGCAGAGTAACAAAGGAATTACTGTATATAGGTCAAAAATGAACTACCAGTCACTGGTGCAAGAATATAAAAATATTCTGGAATTACTATTAGAAAATTGATTTATGTACTCAGTGCGCTCAGCACTATTGTACTGTTATCGGGTGTGCATGCCCTTAGAGTATCCCCTTTCATCAATACATAATGTTGGCAGTATCTTCTGCTCCAGTGCCTCCTACAGGCTATTTGCCTCTCACTGTCTCATCTGTGGCTCAGCATTCTGGCCAAGTCACATGAAGGTCAAACCCAGGGTACTCAATGTCCCAGTTGGCATAAACAAAAGGTCCTTTATCCCTCCTGGTCTCAACTCAGTTTTCTCACTCTTATCAGAGTGCTGACTCTACAGGCTTTTCCCTGCTGGACTCTTTTATTTACTTACCGGTCCCCCACAGGAGCCTACCCCGCTCCCTATGGATCTCTTCTGTTCACTGTTTCACTTCTGGAACTCTAACCCCAGGACTGCTTCCCTGGATGCATGATCCCCTTGTTACAGGGGCCCACCACAATAGTTAGCTCTACTCCAGTGGCTCAAGTCTCCAGCCACAGCCAGCCCCAAACTGTGGAGCCTCTTCAAAAGCACTCGCAAGCTCTTTTTCCCAAGCTAACAAGTAGAGGTCCCCTACTGTTTCCTTTCCCCAGGGTTTTGACAGTCTTCCTTTGGGCTCCCACAGTTATCTCCAAGCCCTAACTCAGGGCTCCTTCCCTACAGAAGTCTACACTTCTTCCTGTGGGTTCCACCAGCCTGTAGTCCCAGGCCTCCTGCTGGGAAAGAACTCTCTTCCTTTCTCTCACCTGGGACCTCCTTTCCTATCTGAGTAGATTCCTCCTTATCCTGTTCAGGCAGTTTTCTTATAGAATTCATCTGCTCCATCCCTAATTGGTCAATGGATCTTCTACCAGTTGTAATTTACAAGTTCAGCATAATTCTCCCTGAAGGACTAGGGACCCCATGACATGCACACAAATATAAAGAGGGATCCATGCCCTGATGATCTTATAAGGGTGAAATTTAACTGACTCCTCAAAGCCTATGCACTACTAAAAAGGCTTAAATGTGATTTAAATATAAGTTATGTGTTGACTGTCTGCACAGGAATGAATTTCACCCCATGAAATTGACACAGATAAGGTAAGAAGCACTGGGAGATGTACATTTTCACCCTCTTTCCACCATGATCCTGCATTTAGCCATGATCCAGGGACATGCTTAGCACACGAACAGTCCTATTTAACAACAGCTCTTCAGTCTAACAGAGAAAGGTCTAATATGATACAATGGCTGAAATTTGAAGCTAGAGAAACTCAGACTGGAAACAAAGTATAAATTTATAATGGTGGAACAATTTACCAAGGGTTATGATGGATCTTTTTATCACTGGCAATTTTTATGCCAAGACTGGGTGTTTTTCTAAAGGATATGCTCTAGGAAACCTTTTGGTGAAGGTCAGAGCTCGATCACAATGGTCCCTTCTGGCCTTGAAATTTATGAAGCGATGAACTGAATTCAATGGACTCCTTTCAACCTTAAAGTTAAGCATATGCTTAAATGATTTCCTGGATTGGGGTCTTTGCATACTGGTGCAACACTGCACCTGTGTGCAGCTCCACTGAAGTAGTTGGTCTCCAGACAGAAACAGTAGTGTGGCAATATGGAAAGAATTGCATGATTGAGACCTTCAGAGGGATTTTTATTTATACTTGTCCTGGACTACTTCTCCTGTCCTCTATGAAATGGAGGTCAAGAGGCCACTGGGCAGTTAGAGCTTTTAGACATGGATGAAGTGGGTCATGTAGGAGAAGAGGGTGGAGGCCTGTCGTTTTGGGACTGGAAGATCATTCAGTTTACAGACACAGTATATAGAGGAGAGTGCCTGGTTGTCCATGAGAAGGGAAGCAATTGATAGTATTGAAAGTTAAAAAGGTCAAGAAGAATGGACGAGTCCCTGAGGTTTGACCAGGAAGTCATTAGAGACCCTTGGTGAGATTATTACAAAAATGAGAGATGGAAAGAGTCATCTTTGGCCGCATTCTATAATCTCATCTCCTGCAAGTGAATGATTGATTGTTTCCTACTATATATTTCCTAGTATGCTGTTCAGTTCAGTTTTTCAATTTGTATATTTTTATTTATTGCAATAAATACACAATTCTTCAAGAGTAGATACAGGTAAAAAGTGTATAAGAAAAGGAAGCACATATAATATATTCATACCATGCACTTGTATTCTTTTTAGTAATAATTAATTCTTAGGATTAATACAGTAGCACAAATAATAAAATCCAACTAAACTGTGTTTCCACAGATGATTCAATATGACCAAATGCATAAAACCAATGAAACAAGAAATGATTTAAAACAAAATATATAAGGACCATAATGAGGAGAGCATCCATTAAACATCTCGTATCATAAGAATAGAAGTTGGGAAATGGTTAGGATAATACCTTAGTGTATTTGCATGTGTACAGTTAACTGTCATTTTTGAGTTCTATTCTCAGGCATTTGTGTGATAGAACTAATAATGGGCACTGGGAACGTTTGTGTGCATGTGCATATTTTAAAGTTTTTAATCCCTGCTTCCATTTTCTTTACATCTGTGGTGACTGCCAGACTTAAACATGCAGCATATAAAATTTGAGTTGTGTTGTATTCTATTTATAAAATCTAAGATAAGACAATTGTAAATAGTGTTAATATGATTCCCACACCACAGCCCGCAGGTCTAAATGGGCTATCCATTATATAACTCTTGCCAGGTTAAGAATATGAGGAATGAAGACAATGGGAATTTGAACATAGAAACTCAGTTGTGATGACTTAGGGATCAGAATTGGAGGGTTCCACACTTTCTCCTCTATGCCTCAGGTTGAAACATATTAACTGTTAAATGCTACTCCAGAATGTAGATATCCCCTTGTTGGAGGGAGGTGGGGGTTTGGCAACGATAGCATTGTTACACTGGAGCCAGGCTGAGAGAGTTGGTGGTAGCATGGCTACTCTGTAAACACAGTGGAGCTGGTAGTTTTTGGGCAGATGCTGAGGTACAAGACCCCTGAACACATGGCCCTTTCCTCCAGGGAACCTCCTGAGATTTGTAGATTCTGAGGCCTGAACCTCTACTTGAAAGGTAAGAGCAAACTCTCTCCCTTTCAAATGGAAATATGTGGGGGAAATGCTGCAATGAGAACACCATGGGCTTTTCTTCCTTCCTGACCTTCTCCAATGGGGACTTGTACAAAAGAAGGCTATTTGGCTCAACATCGGAAATTTCCCCCTGATATTAATTCTAAATTTCCCCTTGCTTAATTTCATCACATTACATCTCTTGGTCCACCTTAAACAATCAGACTCGTTCCCTGCTGCTTACTCCTTTCAAATACCTGTAGAGTTATCAGAATTCTCCATTTTGCTTTGCCTTCCCCCTCTCCCCCCCCCCCCCCCCCGTTGGATTGATTCAGTACGCTATTTGCTAGGTATCATTCTGTTCTGTGACATATCACTGTTAGGCATGCCAGAATCAAATTGGCTTATATTTTCCATCATATCGCAATGCAAGCTCATGTATAATTTTCTGTCCATTGTTAATGATTGTGTGTTTCCCAAAGAAATCCCTCCCATGTTTCAAAACATTTATCCAGGTTGAATCCTGTTATTTCCTACTCATAACTCTAACCTCTTTAATCATCGGCGTATTCTTTCTCCTCACTGGAATTTACTATACCTCCTAATTTAGTATGCCAGACAAAATTAAGAATGCTAGTTATATTAGTCCTGGTCTTTACCTCTTCCAGATAATTAATGAAGATGCCTAATATTCTCTACGGTTCATGCCACTCAATACCAGAAAAAAAGACTGGCTATGCTACAATGTTCAGAATTGGGTTTGGATTCCATTTTCCACAAAATTGGGGGTGCAGATTGTTCACAATAATTTCATAATATATGTATTAATAATGTGCAGTGCTTTTTTTATTAAAGCTAATTAGATTAATCAATGAACCCTTTAAACATGACAACATTTATCAATAAAACTGGGCTATATTTTTTTTTTTGAGAATGTTGGGAGTAAATAATTTATAATTACAGGCAACACAGGAGTATGGAAGATTGCTAATTAAAATTCTAAAATATGGAAGGACATCTGCTTATAAAATTCAGCGAAGAGTCTATCAGCTCCTTTTATCTTTAATAACTGAGACAATTTCAGAAATAGTTAAAGGTTGATTTAATTTTATTAAGTCCATAGATAATTTGGTCTGTTTGTTTCTAAAATTCATCCTTGTGCTAAGTATAGTCATTACTCTGGGGTTGATGGACCTTTTTTTAAAGAAAATCTGCTAAAATATTATTATTAGATGGGCTATTTTTATTTCATGGAGGTAACTTCAGACTGCTGCATTTCATTTTGGCTGAAATATGGAAGGTATCTGACTTATATTTAATCAGGCACGTAATCAATCAGCTAGAATCATTGCCTAGAGAATGAAGTCTGGATTTGAAATGGACTAGGCGGAAGAGATTCTATGCACTTAATCTCTGTATAGTAAATATTTCTTTGAATGCATATTAATTCATAACCCTACTTTTCCAACAGATGGCTTAATTTAGGTAGGATCAGAGACACAAGGAAAGATAAATGGTTGACTAAACATTTATTTAAACTTAATATGTCAGAATTTAGGTCAGCCTGTGTGCTGAATCTCATCCCTGGAATAAACCACTGACTTTGCTTTAAGTGTGGTTATGCTCTGAAAAAATGGCTCTTAATAGATAACATTAGAAGGTCACTGTTTGTTTTCTTTGTTACTTCCTGTAGCGAGGCGACGACTCACCCTGCGGCACCTCCTGCTGGTCGTCCAGGGAATTAACTTGTGCAGCCTTTGGAGCGCCCTCTGCAGGCCGATGTCCCACTTGCTGCTGGCCCCCGTGTCCCTCCCGGACCCTGGTGCCCCTTTAGCTTGGGTGCTGACTCCTGGCAGTATTCCCACTCTCTGGGCTCCCCTCCCAGGGGAATCCCCACCCTCTATCCCCACCTTGCCTCAGTGTTCACTGCCAGTCCTCATCTAGCCCCCGCACTCTGGGGCAGACTGCACTCCGTACCACTCATCATTGGCAAGGGGGGTTTGAACCTGCTGCCTCCGCCTACCCCTGGGCTGCACCCCTGCAACCCCAGTATCTATTTGGCCTTAGACAAGGCCTGCAGCCTGGGGATTTTCCAGGCAGGAGCTCACCGGCTCCCTTGCCCTATTCCCTAGCACTGCTCTACTCCGGTACCTTTCAGTTCCCAGGCAGCCAGGTCTTCCCCTCTCTACTGCTAGAGAGGGACTGTCTGAGCTCCTGGCTTGCAATGCTTTTATAGGGCCAGCTGTGGCCTGATTGGGGCGTGGCCCCAGCTGTGGCTGTTTTCCCAATCAGCTGAGGCTTGCTGCTTTGCCCTGCCACAGCCCTCTCCCAGGGCTGTTTTAAGCCCCTCAGGGCAGGAGTGGGTGACCACCCCGCTACACTTCCATAACAATTCTGAATTGAATTAAATCCTGTTATCAATGCACTGTGCATGTCAACTGGTTGTACACTGAGGAGATCCACAGGGGAGAGTAATTTTCCCCCCCTCTGCCTGTGTTGCCTCGCACTATAGGAGTTGTTCTGATGTTATCACTGGAGCTAAAGTAACTCCTGAAGATCCCATGCTATATCCTTATAGGGAAAAAATTGTCGGTGATTGTATGTAATGGGAATCTACCAAATGTACTCCTTTCCTAAGAGGAGCCCCTATGCAGCTCTAAGGAGCTATGGTATTCAGCAGGCAGGAGATCAACCACCTCTGTGCTGACTGCCTCAGTCCTTTATTTTGTTGTACAACAAAATCTGCATCAGTGCTGCTGCATATGAACACCCCCCCCCCTTTTTTTTTGCCTAGCTTAACATGATTTGGTGCAGATTTGGCACCAGCCTGTAGAGTAAGTTATATTTGTTGGCTTCTCTTCTGGGCTCCAGGAAAGCAATGATCACTTCATCAAAGTATTCATTTTAAACCTGTCTTTGTCTTGGATGGAAGATTGATCTTGCAATAGCAGACCTCCTCTGTGAGGGAGAGACATCAGAAGATCCAGTTTTAGGTTAATCAAACCTCAGAACCAAAGCCTCTTCAGCCAGAAAGGCATGAACAGTAATTCAGAAGAATATAAGAGTGGCCACACCGAGTCATCCAATAGTTCATCTAGTCCAGTATCCTGCCTTCTGACTGGCCAATGCCAGGTGCTTCAGAGGGAATAAAGACTGATCCATCCCCTGTCATCCATTCCCAGCTTCTGGCCATCAGATGCTAGGGACACCCAGAGCATGGGATTACCTGACCATTTTGGCTAATGGCCATTGGCCTATCCTCCAATGTCATTCTTGTTTCTATCTTTTGTATTGTCCTGCGGAATAGTGGGAAGACCTATGCCAGGGACCTTGGCCAGCTTTGCAAGAGAGAATTCACTACCTCACATCCTGGGTCCTGAGACATTTTATTTACTCTTTCCATGTCAGAGAGGTCAATCACCAACCCACCAAATTGAATTACAATGTGAGAGAGATTTCCAGGTGCAGCAGCCACGCTGTTAAAATGACTTCTGCTATGTAAATTCTTGTGTTGATCTCCCACTGATGGGCAGTGCACATAGAAACTTGGCTCTGCCCTGGAGAGTCCCTCTCTGGGATAAGACTGATTGTGTTCTTCCTATTTATTATGAAAACCACATCAGACACTGTCAAGGCTAATTTCCCACTCTGGCATTTTGAGTGCAGAAGGTGGGGCCCTCAAGAATTCTAAAAATTAATACTGGCCACTCCAGGCTTGTATTAAACTCCCAAGGTTACAGTTTCTCTCTGACCTTGAATTGGTAGATGCTGCCACCACCCAAGTGCAGAACCCCTTTGAGAGCCCAGGACG